>NC_069722.1:7255763-7485763 GCF_027358585.1 Pangasianodon hypophthalmus | reverse complement strand
GCTCAGACGTAAGTAATAAGTCAGATTTTGCTCTTAGCTCCTAAAAGCAGATGATCAAGAGCTTTTTTCTCACACACTATTTTTATTTTTAGCAACAAAATAACTTGTGAAAAGACTCAATTAACCAATTTTTTTTTTTTTTTAATATTTGCTTCTTTGTGAACAATGTTGCACATGGTGGCCTGAGTATCATTAGATCCTTTTTGTATCAATCTTAAGCAGGCTCTAATGCTAGATAACTCAAACTAATAATGAGATATTATATTGGTATTCAGAATATTTTGCCGAAAATAGGTGAAGTCTGTTTAGTCTGTTTGAGAAATCTTTGTATAAATCAGGAAAAATGAATTTAACTAGTTCTTGGTGATGAGCTCAGACCCTGCTGTATGTAGGAGAGATAAAACAGCTGTTTATGTGGCTATAATCGATATATAATTTGCTATAATTTACTCTGTGTGTGTGTGTAGGCAGAGCAGCAGAAGCAGGCAGCCATCATCTCAGCAGCGGGTGATTCTCAGGCTGCGCTGCTCATCGCCGACTCTCTGGCCGAGGCAGGAGACGGCCTGGTGGAGCTGAGGAAGCTGGAGGCAGCTGAGGACATCGCCTTCCAGCTAAGCCGCTCACGCAACGTCACCTACCTGCCCTCGGGTCAGGGCACACTGCTGCAACTGCCCCAGTGAGGCTCATACACACAAACAAACATGAACCCACACACTTCAGTTCACTACCCTTTCCAGGATAACTTGATGAAGGAAGCATGGCAAGGAGAAAGAGCAACAGCTCAAGAGCCTACACACGACGTATTCAGAGATGGTCAGCTCTCCTCTCTGTTTTATTAGTCTCACTATCTCTGTCACTCTCTCTATGGCTGAAGTTATGGACTGGAGATTTTCCACCAGTGAAATGGAGTCAGAGGGTGGATCGGGAACGCAGCAGCTCTGCAGTGTGTGTGTTTGTGTTTGTGAAATGTAACGTAACGTTAATTATGTATTAATGGCTAAAACAGTCTGATTGTGACAGATACTCCCCCAAAACAGCACTGGATTCTTCAAGAATAAGAAATTAGACAAAAGTCAAATGCAGTTAGTAGTGGGTGAAATCAGTTCATGTGTTAGTCTCACTCTCTGTCCCTGTAAGCCTGACTGTTGCTTTTTTGTTCATATTGTTTTTCTAATTGTGTGGCAGATGGTACACATGTGCATTCCAGAAGTCACAGATTGGTAAATTAAAACAATTTCTACTGAAATGTAATGAAACCGTCAGTGTGAATCTGAATAAACTACAAACGATCTTTGGTTCCTAGACTCGACAAGGATTAACAGTCACCAATTATAATGCAGGCATTCTTTAATTGAATACGCATCAGATAAAATATGGTCAGTTTTTAATTCCATTAGCAATATCATAGATTTAGCAAATTGGGAATGTATGTGTCAGTTTGGGGGAAATGGACTAGGGAAGACCATTGTTCTTAAGTCAGGTGAGCTTTGAAGCATGACAGTACATACCCCATTCTTTTCCCAAATGAGCGTAAGGAGTTTTACAAACCAGGTATGATTGATAAGGAAATAGTTGGAAATAGAAAACAACTTTTGTTCTCAGATACAACCAGCCATCTTGTTTGACACTTCTGAATAGCTAAGTTTGTTAGCTCCTTTCTTGTAGCAAGGTGGGGAAGTTCAACTTAATTAATATTTTCCTTATTATATTCTTCCCAGAAACTATATAGTTAAATAACATATCCAAATGTTTCACAAATTGCAAAAAAAGCAAATAGTTTATGCTGGTATTATTATTATTTTTATTTTTTATTTTTCATTAAAGGGGGCTATTTTATTGAACCCCCGAGGCAAAATGCCTTCAGGAGTATTTATTCATTCATCTTCAGTAAGTCAAGTGGCTTTATTGTCATTTCAACCATATGCAGCTAGTACAGTACAGAGTGAAGTGAAACAACGTTCCTCCAGGATCATGGTGCTACATAAAACAACACACCACTACATGAGACTACACATTACTATATAAAGTGGACATGCAAACAGCACATAACAGTACAATAACTACTAAAGCAGGACAATAGGCACAGTAAGAGACAGTGCAGCGCCGACCAGTACACGGTTTGAGTATGAAAGTGTCAAAGTAAACACTTTATCCAAGTCAGGGTCGTTGTGGATCCGGAGCCTATCCTAGGAACATTGGATGTGAGGTGGGAATAAACCTTGAATGGGACACCATGCACACACATTCACACCTAGAAGCATGTTAGTAGCCAACCCAACTACGGCATGGTTTTGGAGATTTTATTAATACTATACGTTTAAGTAAATAATTCTAATAATTATATAAGCCTTAATATATAGATAGTATAAGAACCAGAGAACCTATAGGCTATGTAAACCTTCCTTAGACTGTAACATGTCAACACCAAGTTAACTGTTTGCTATCAAACTACATGAGTTTACCTGAATACAGTCAGGTCCATAAATATTTGGACATTGTCAAAGTTATTGATGGTATATTACTACTGTCTACCACAGTATACTGGAGTTGAAATTAAATAATTGCAACTCCAGACTTTCCAGACTTTAATTTGAGGGTACTTACATCCAAATCAGGTGAACAGTGTAGGAAGTACAACACTTTTTTTAAGTGGCCAAAAGTAATTGAATAAACATAATCATATCAATTAAATTGTCATTTTTAACACTTGGTTGCAAATCCTTTGTAGTCAATGACTGCCTGGAGTCTGAAACTCTACTCTGGTGAAGTCTTCTGTTGATTGTTGACTTTGACAGAGATACACCTACCTCCTGGAGGGTGTTTTTGATCTGGCCAGCTGTTGTTGAAAAGGTTTTTCCTTCACAAGTGAAAGAATTCTTCCTTTAGTTGTTTTGACTATAGAATTCACCACAGTTGTTTTCTGTGGTCTTTTTGGGTCTATTGGTGTTCCTGAGCTCTCAAGCATGTCTTTTTTAGAAGGCACCAAATAGATAATTTGACACTGAACGCTTTTGCTATCACTCTGATGGGTTTGTTTGGATTTTTCATCCTAATGATGGCTTGCTTCACTGGCAGTTACAGCTCTTTGGACTTCATATTGAGAGTTGAAATACAAACGCTACACTTGAAATCAACTCTAGACCTTTTATCTTTTAAGTGAAATAATGAGGGAATAACACACACCTAGCCATGGAACAGTTGAGCAGCTGGTAGTCCAATTACTTTTAGTCTCTTAAAAAGGGGGGCCCACATATTTAAAAAAATTAAAAAAAAGTGCTGTAATTCCCACACCATTCACCTGATTTGTATGTAAATACCCTCAGATGAAAGCTGAAAGTCTGCACTTTGAACTCATGTTCATTATTTCAATGTTCAAGTATTTATGGACCTGATTTTAGCTAGCATTTACAAGTGGTGCTTACTTGAGAAAATTCATTTTTCAGCCATTTTTAGCCATATAATAACTACATAATAAATTCCTGTCAGTGGTTTGTGGTCTGTATTTACATCACCTAAAAGGCTAATAAATGATATGCTGACCTGTAGCCATTTTGCCACACAAGCAGTAGCTTCAGAAGGTTTGTAAATAATAATTCTCCTGATTAAATGAATTCATTCTACTTCCTAAAGCATATTAAGCTTAAGCATCTACTTCTACCTAAAACTTTTTTAATGACTTGTGCTGAAATAACCTGACAATTTCACTTAGTCAAAGTGTAGCCGTCCAACAGCAACAAAATAAACAATTAACATAGTGGTTACTATTAAAGCTACATGAGGGAGGCCATTTTAACCCACTGCACCTTACTATAAGGCAAATCTTCTCTGCTTAATGTACCAGGTTAGGGTTTTTTTTTCAGTGGTTTCCAAATGGTAAATTATTCATATCCAAAGTTGTTCATCTGCGGACTGTTGCACTTTACCCTTGACCTTTAGCTCCTTGTGTACACTTCTGTATTTTTACTGAACGTTTTCCCCTACATCCACTAGATGGCCTGAGCATCCATCTGTTACACATCTTCACAGCTAAGCCTTTCCAAAACAACAGATTCAGGTCTTTTAGACACTAATTTAATACTATGTAAAGTTTGAAGCATCCCATTTTGTATTTTATTGTAACTATCATTAGCATGCTTCCATAGATATTCATCCATCATATATTTTGGTGAAACCAACAAATTTTCTACAGATACAGATAACAATCTGGAGTAGTTTGTTAATTCTTTGTTCCTTTCGGTATTGCAAAACCAACAGAAAATATTAGAAGCAGCTTTCTCATTTTGAAGGCGTGTAGTCTTTGTTTTTCTCATTAAGTGAACTTCAATTCAGTTTTAAAGCATAAACATTGTCAAAGCAGATTTACAGAACTCTGGATGTCGATTTAGATTGAGATTCGTGAAGAGGAAGCCAGTGGCAATGAGAAATTCCCTGAGATGACATGAGGAAGAAACCGTGAGAGGAACCGGACTCAAAAGGGAACTCATCCTCTTCTGGGAGACACCAGATAGTGGGATTATAAATCATTATTCTTCTACAATACTACAAAGTCAAACAATCGTATGTGTGTTGAAAGGAGGTTCAGTTTGAGCAGCATAGTCTTTATGATTACAGCATCCAGGTGAGATTATCCACTTACATATGTTAAGCAGGTTTACTGAGCCCATAGTATCCTAGTGCAGTGCTCTGTCTTGGTTTTCACTTCATCTTAAGAATACAATGTTACATACAATTCACAAACTGCTGAGATTTTTGTAAAATCTTAATGATTTCCTGTCTCCCTTTATACAGAGCGTTCAGTATACCATTACAGCAAGGATCAAGTTAAAAACTGGTGTCCTAACATTCCAGACCTCAGTGGTCTTTACACCACATTATCTTGGTTCAAAACTTGACACCCACTTGCCAACTCAGTCCCCATTCCAAGTCCCCCATTCCATCCACAGAGGGCTAAAGACCTGGTTCTTCAGACAGTTGTCTCCTTACTTAAGTCAGAATTTGTCCTTATCTTGTTAGTTACCAACTAGACCACCCCAGCACTCGGACAAACCAGCATTACACTTTTAGGGGGGAAAAATGTTTCCTTGTTTTAATTGTAAATTACTGATAGAAAATGGTAGGCTATCCCTCTTGGTATACGGAAATTTCTATGTTTATGTATACACCTGGTATTTAGACACCCACGTTATTGTTCTCATTCACAAAGTGTCTCATGATATTTTTTATTTTATTTTATTTAGTTTCAAAAAATAAAGTGTTTTTAAAACCAATCCCTCAGGAAAGGCACATTACAGTTTTGTTTTTTTTTTAATTGAAATGCATGCCTAAAAAATGCATATAAGAATAAGCAAATGCTCTGAATCTGTAACAGCAAATGACGCATTGTGGTTTGTTTTTAGAATTGAATATAGATATATAGCCTTTTCTGTCTAAAAAATATTCAGAAAAAATGGTCCGTGCATTTTTTTTATATATTTATTTCATTTTTACTGAGTTTTCACAGGGTTACAATGACAATCACTGTTCATCACATTCAGTCTACATAAATTTGATTCCACATACAGGAACAGGGTAAGGCACATAGAAAAGAGGAGGAAAGAAAAGATAGAAGAAGGGAAAAAGACAGCAACAACAACAACAACAAAAACAACAATAACAAATCAACACCACATAACCAAAACAGGACAACAATTAAAGAGTCAGACTATAAACAACACTTCCTACATTAATCACATCAACTTTTTCAAATATAACTATAAAGATCTCAAGATGTTTTGATCAGATTTTTGATGCAAGACATATGGTAATTTTTCTAAGGGCAGTGACTTGGGTGACACTGGATCAAACACTTTAAAATCCTTTGAGTAGTTGCATGAACCCCTTTCCAAAAAGTTAAATCTTGTCACGATTTCAGAACATGTGCATTACAGAGCCCATATAAACCTGACATTTAAAGCACAAATTAGAGGTGTTGGGGAGATTTTCTGAAGAAGGACAGGAGTATAGGTCCATGCATTTTTAACTAGCACAATGAGTTAATGATGCTCCCTTTTATGGGATGTAAAAATAATTATAATAAAATAAATAATAATAATATATATATATATATATATATACATATATATATATATATATATATATGTGTGTGTGTGTGTGTGTGTGTGTATATATATATATATATTTTTTTTATTATTATTTATTTATTTATATACATATAAATAGTTTATTCTTAATAGCTTGTCCAAAATGCAGCGGCCAGATTTTTTTATCGCAGACAAAAACAGCACATTCTACTGTTTTAAAAGAATTGCACATCTTTTGCTGGTTTTTAAAGCACCTGCATACTTAAATAAATGATTTTAAATTAGTGAATACAGGCTTGCTGAGGCTTCTGCTTTTATGCACCATGGTTCTGGAACTTCATAGCACTTTTTTCAGGCAGAAATATTTTTTATAAAGTTTTAGGGGTTTATGTGTAATGGATTTTGTATTACATGGCTTGTTGAATATGTTAAGCACCTTGAGCTGCTTTATCATGTGAAAGGTTGTATAAGTCCTTTCTGTGGGCAATAAAAGTCATGGCACTTGATGGATAGATGGATGGATGGATGGATGTATGCATGCATGCATGGATAGATAGCTCTGGCGCTTAAGACGAGCGCGAGACTAAAGCCAGGCAGCCACGTAGCGCGAGCTTTGCAGAGAAGCTAAAGCTTTTGCACGGTAAACGGTGGAGGGCGGTAGTTGCAGAAGAAACGAAATTATTCCTGGTACACGCACAACACGCATGCAAACAGCTGCAATAGATCCACACGTGCTCATTCCACCGAGATGATTTCTTTTTCGATTTGCAAACCGTACTGATTCCTCGGATTATTCTTTCACGCCTGTGGAGCTCGCGCTCAGTAACTCCGAGTGCTCGTGATGACGGAGAGGGCGCTCGTGCTACGGGTGAGTAGTCCAGCGGAGACCGGAGCTCGCCACAACTTCTATTTTTTTCCCTTCATTTGCAATTATTTCCCAAAAAAAAATAAAAAATGACGCTCGTTCGTCTGCCACGAAACGGTTCAGAAATCCTCACACGAGGATCTGCAAAGGTATGCCACTGTCACAAACAAATAGTGCTCGTCTTGGAGACTTATTTGTCACAGTATGTAGGTGTTTGGGGGTTTTTGTTCGGAATCGAGCAGGAGGATTGCTAAAAATGTTCTTGTTTTCACGTGAAATGTTTGTTTGCAAACAGAATGATGCAAAGCAGCGTTGCGCGCGGCGGTGCAGTTTGGGTTTGCAGGCGTGCAGCCGAGCATGGTAATGTTAGCAAATGTGTCTGTGCAGAGAAAAAAAAAAAAAACGAAAAAATCTCAGGAGCAACGTGTTGGAAATCTGGGCGGTTTTGGTGTTTTGTTTTGTTTTTGTTTTTGTTTTTAAGTCAAAGTCGTAAACATACCACTAGGCTTGTGGTCATTGCAGTTAATCCAATTTGCTGTTGAAAATGCTGGTATCTGGGAAGCAGGGATAAAACATAAAGTGTAAGAAGCAGCACAGTGTGTCTAAGGTCTGGTATTTGTTTAGCTAGCTAGCCAGTTGCTAACTACACACACACAGTTCCATTGCACGCAGCTGTGTTCTTGCTAACTGACTAGCGCTGCTCGGTTAGCCCAAAACGGCCTGCTGCTTGTCTCGTTTTGACCAACCAAGGTTTCCTTCAACTTAACCCTTTCTTTGCGCTCTTTTCCTGAAAGTTGTTCATTGTCTACCAGGCGGCCTCGGCTTTTGTCCAGCCTTTCACAGGTGTTGCTAGCTTGAGGTTATCCGACCGTGGCCTTTCTATAACTGAGCTGATTTAGGTGCTGGACGCAAGGCCTTTCTGAAACACGACTTGTTTTTGTGGTTCGTGGCTTTTATGGTGTTTTTGGTTAAACAGAACTAAAGCCAGGCGCACTTTTGGCCAAGCTTGAGGAATTTCCACTTCCCTGATTTAGAAACTTTCAGGACTGGGTCAATGACAGCTATTCAGCATATGTGCTACATCATAACAAAGTATTAAGCTAGCTTTAGCTAAATAACTGGAACTACCATTCCCGCTTAAACCCGTGCCATGAAGGCCCTTCAGGAGACACTGTAAACATTCTCCACACAAAAATGTTAGCTTCATTTCCTGTCAGGCCATGAAACACTTTATTCATACATTTGACTCATACATTTGCTGAGTTTTGGGCAATTTTCGTTTTAAAAAAATTGGAGGGATAAACTGTGACATGAAGTATACTTGGTAAGTACAGACCACTGGAAGAGTTGTGCTGAGGTAAAAATGGACAGCAGAAATACATCACAACACCAACAACAGTAAATGCTGAATAGACAAATGGAAAATATAATATCTACTGTGTGTGTGTGTGTATATGTATAAAATATATAAAATGTATGTGTGTATATATAGCTTGTCAAAACACACACCGAGCTGGTCCAACTGGTAGACCATCTTTGCGGGCATGTATTACAGACAGTCATGGAAAAATAATTCTCAAATTACGCACTTAGGTTGTTACAGAGTTGAGTGTGAAAGTGAGAAAATTCAGATTCTATCAAATTCTATCAGACTTCTGTTGTTCAGGCTTCACTGCATGGTTGAATAGAGTAAGGAATAAAACATGTTAGGAAAGTAATCAGTGGCAGGATCGTGCACTGTGTTTATTATTTTCCTGTAACAACATATCCTGAAGTGTTTTATTCCACTTATACTGCAGGAATTTGCTAACAGTTGCAAATTAAAATTTATTAATGAACAACTCCAGCCATACTTTTTTCAGAATATACTTATGTTTTAATGTTGTGCAACAGCTGCGAAACAAGTCAGTTCTTGTTATAGCTTAATAACAAGATTAATTATAAGATTACTATAAACATGAATTCCTTCACCAGTCCCTCTTTTTTTCTCTCTTTTGATGTTAATAAGACAAAAATTAGTCCTGCTTCTTATGTTACAGGAAAACTGTAGAAAACCATGTCAGAAAATTTACTGTTACAAAACACTGACACACGAGACTCTTTCCATAATTGTTTTTCTTTGTTAAACAAACATTAAAAAAAAAAATCTATTTATTATTAGTCTTAGATTAGGTGGAGCGCCCCGTCAGTGAGTAACTGTAGAAATTATAACGTATTCAAACAAGCACATTAATATTAAAAAAAAAAAAAAGTTTTGTTTGAAACAGTGGTGAGTAAAAATGGTTGGCCATTTGTAATGTCAGTTGAACGGCCTCTTCCTGTGGAAGTAGGAGGTTCTTTCTCACGTTTAGTGACAAAATGTAACAGACACTACCAAAAGCTAGACGCCTGGCTTGTAATACTTGTACAGAAGGTGCATAACAGAGATGAAGACATCAAGGAGTGTCTGTATGAGTCAGAGCTGCGAGCTTTGCTGTGAAAAATCACTGATTGTCTTTCGATCAACGTTTTCACACCTGCCATCTGAGTACAGATTTTAATCACTTCAAAAAAGAATTTTTCAATTATTCAGCACTGGTGAAGTTCAGCAGCATCAGTATGTTTTAATATTATATTGCAATTAAATGATTTGTCCTAAATAAATCACAGATGTAACTCGTTTCCATACAGCAACAATAACTTTACCACATTCTCACTTTCTGTTTGATGAGCTCCACACCTGGCCTGATTTAACCAAAATTTATGGCATTTAGCAGATGCTCTGTAGAACAACTTAGAGACATGTTTTATAGTCAAGATTCAAGATTTTTTTTATACAGTATATAACTTGCAGTGAAATGAAAACTCAGTGAAAAGTCCCCATCCAAAAAAAAAAGCCTCATGCTTGTAAAATAAGTCAGGGTGTATTAAGCAAAATCCTGTTAGAGAGGAGTACAAGAAGATATTACGAAAACAAAGTACCTCAGATGAAGTATTAGGTAAATTTATGGAGTCACTAAACAGTCAGGGAATTGAATTCCTTCTTTTCCCAATTCTCTTTTCTCTCTCTTCTCTCTCTCTATCTCTCTCTCACTCTCTCAGTTCTTGGCTCTTGGTGAATTCTTGGCGCAGTCTCTTGGCCACATCTTCATTGCAGACTAAAGTAGTAAGGCGTCTGAGTTCAGTAAGAATGGAAAGTTCCTATTTTATCCCATCCTGTCATAGCATTATGTAATGGATCATTTGACTACCACTGACTTCTCAGATGCGAAAGTCCAAGTCTGAAATGTTGCACGTTGGTGTCAGTTTGTTGTAAAATTAATTTAACACTTTCTTTTTGTAGAATAATGTCATCTAATAACATGAATGAGTAATAACTATACAGAGAACTTGTTCCCCACATCAAAGAGCAATTTCACCCTATTGATATCTTTGGTTCGTTTGCTGTTTGATTGGGTTTGGCTTCATGCTGCATGGAAATAAACAAACCAACAAATAAACATATAAAACTTGCTGAGGGGTTTGTAGGGCTGAAACTCTTACCATGTTTGTATAAAATGCAAAAATGAATCAAGCATAGAGATCAATGAGCAAGCACTCGTTGAATGATTAGATAATGATTAGATTAAAACATGTTGCGTCTCACATCCAGCATCTAATATTTTTGTTTGGTTTGCCAGTCCAAACCAATTTGCAGCTTGAGGCTCAGTTTAGCAAATCATTCTGACTGTTCACTTGTACCCCATGATGAAACATCTCCATGCTGATAGGAGTGGTCTCCTCCAGGATGACCATGCCCCCATCCACAGGGCACGTGGGCTCACTGAATGGTTTGAGGAGGATGACAGTGCTGTAAATCATATGCTATGGCCTTAATAATGAGCAGATTTTAGCTCAGTTAAACATCTTTGGGAGATTTTGGAGCATCATTAAAACACCAACTGATCTTTTGGAAGATGTTTATACTGTTTATACTTCCACAACTGTAGATATTATCTAATATACTGTCATTAATAAACTGTGATTGTGCTGTACAATCCATCTACTCAGTAAAACGTAGCTTCATGCAACCTTAATTCCAATCTTGATTCATCTGTTTTGAGCTTGGGCCCATTCTTCATGCAGGTTGACCAGTTTACAGAATAATCCAGCTAACCATGTTAACTATGATGGAGCTGGATGTGCAAATAAATTGGTTAAAAATGAAAAGGCTCATAACAACACTTTGAATGAAACTCTCTTCCCCTGCAAGAGTTCTTCTCTGCTATCAAGTCATAGGAAGCATTAGAGAATCCTCAGCATTGATTTGGGACAGGGCCAGCAAGTCTGCTATTAGTGTCTCTTTTTGGCATCAAAACCACAAAACTTCAGTTTCTTGCTGATTGAACCATCTGCCACAGCACAGGTTTCCGTGCCTGTGCATATGCGCACAGACACTCACAACTACAGACTCTGCTGATGTTAGGAGCAGGTTTGCAGATTCAGAAGTTTGATAAGATTCGTGTGTTATGATAAACTCACCTGTGCCCATTCAAGTACAGTGGTAGTGATGCTGTAAGTCTCCTAAATGAGAATTTGAAAAAGCATTCACTTCTTGCAACTGCACAATGTTGTGAAACACAAGATAAGTAGGTTACAGAAAGATGAAAGCTGTCACAGTCTATACTGAGACTTTGAAACAATTTGACTATTGCACTAGTTAGCTACTAAATAACAGTCTGTTTGCACATCAGTAATTGACCTGTTCTCACCTTTTCTTCAGTGGATAATCTCATCTGGATACTGTAGATTGTTACCTAAAGTTGCTGCTGTAGTCATAAAGACTGTCCTGTGGTCATCCCAGGACTTCACAATCTGCTAGAAGTGTAATGACTTAAAATCCCATTATCCAGATGGGTTCCCTTTTGAGGTTCCTCTCAAGGTTTCTTTTTCTTGTCTTCTCAGGGGGTTTTTTCTTGCTGCTGTCACCTCTGGCTCGCTTAAATCTGCTTTGTGACAATGTCGCGGTATTGAATTGAATTGAAGTAGAGACCATCTAAAACATCCACTGTTCCAGTTATGCTTTAGTTTAACTGGCTTACAGGAGATGGCACAAATACTCACCAACCAGTTTATTAGGAACACCTTTACACCTGCTCATTTATGCAGTTATCCAATCAGCCAATCATGTGACAGCAGCACAGTGCATAAAATCACAGATGCAAGATAGTCAAGAGCTACAGTTAATCTTCACCAAACACCAATTATCAAGCATCAGAATATGGACAATGTGATCTCAGTGACTTTGACTGAGGCATGGTTATTGGAGCCAGCCTGGCTAGTTCGAGTAATTCAGAAACTGCTTATCTAGGATTTTCATGCACAAAATGGTGGTAAAACCAAAAAAAATCCAGTAAGCGGCAGTTCTGTGAACGTGAATGCCTTGTTGATGAGATAGGTCAGAGGAAAATGGCCAGATTGGTTTGAGCTAATAGGAAGGCTGTGGTGATTCGCTCTTTAATATAATAATCGCTCTTTGCAACTGCAGTGAGCAGAAAAGCAGCACAGAATACACAGTGAACCTTGAGGTAGATTGGCTCCAGCAGCAGAAGATCATATCGGGTTCCAGTCCTGTCAGCCAAGAACAGGAGTCTGAGGCTACAGTGAAGACGGGGAAAACATTGCTTGGTCTGATGAATCTGAATTTCTGCAGATGATCTGTCAAAATTTGGTGTCAACAGCATTAATCCTTGGCCCCAACCTGCCTTGTGTCAGCACTTCAGGCTGGTGGTGGTGGCGTAATGGTGTGGGGAATGTTTTCTTAGCACACACTGAGCCCCTTAATACCAGATGAGCATCGTTTGAATGCCACAGCATATCTGATTATTGTTGCTGACAATGTGCTTCTGTTTATGGTCACAATTTACTCATCTTATAATGGCTACTTCCAGCATGATAAAGCACTAGTCATGTCAAAATGGTTCCATGAATATGACAGTAAGTTCAGTATACTTTAAGGGTTGCCCCGTCACCTGATCCGAATCCAATAGAGATTCACAGCATGTGAAATCTGCCGATCAACATCCAGTATTTGTGTGGTGTTCCTGAAAATTGGCCGGTGAGTGTATAAACGTCTGCGTATTGTTGCGCATATCAAATCAAAATTGATATTACTGCATTCTACAGTGCAGCTCAATTCCCGGTAACACACAAATAAACACATAGATATGACCGCTTGTGCACCCGTTGTGTGGTCTCACACTGCATATGCTGATTCTCAGAAAGCTGCAGAGAGGGCAGGAAGAAAGGTAGCAGAGTGTGTCTGTATATAGGTGTGGGTGTATGTGGGAGTGTGTACAGTGTTTTTGTTTTTCACTACACCTATAAGTCTGATTTTATGCTTATTTACCAGATTCTTCTGTGCTTTTCTGGATTAATGTAGACTTTTGACGAGGCATTACCATTGAAGCATGCTTTGCTTAACACGCATTTGCAGGTGGGCATGCAACACGCGCACACACACACACATTCAAAGATGAGACTGTGACTCAGGAAGTAAAGACTGAGACCGTTAAAGGTAGAGCGTGGTTAAACTGAGCTGTTTTTCTTCCTTGCCATGTTGATCAACGATTGTTGTTTATCGTCTTTCAGCATCTACGCACTGGTCTACTCCCTTGATTTCTGATGGTCAGTATAGTCATTAAAGTCATTCGCGACTCGTCATATGTTCTTCAGATGAATGCAATATGTAGACGCTTTAATTTCTCATGAAATCATTCCTTGAAAACACGCGTATAGACCGCTACACGCAGTTCCACAGAACAAACTCATATTGAAAGCTGTGGTTTCAGTGCATTTCTGAATCTCATAACTGCCAACTGAAGCTTCACTATACATTCTGACTATATACATTAGTAAATATTGGTTTCGATTTGTCTGCTGCTTTCCTGAGGACACGTGTTCACATGGCCTAGCAATGATAAACAACTGCAAAATTTAAAGGCGCCACCAAATGTTACGTTAATTCCAAACATTGACTTCTGTGGAAGGAGTGCTGTAAATTTGACTGGTTATGCAATAAATGTCCATAGTTCATGTATCAGCTCTGCTTCTCTGAAAATATGACTGCTGATACCAGTGGTGGTTTATGTCCAAGCATTATTATTGGTTGGCTATTTAAAGGAAAACTCCACCTTGAAAATGTTTATATTGAAAAATTTGTGATGTGATAACAAATTAACACCAGAATTGTTGACTTTCAACAATATCAGAAATAAGGGATATCGGTCAGGTTTCACTGTTCGCTCCTAGAAACAAAAGAGCAAGAGCATCTTTTCTCGGGCACTATTTTCAGCGAAGTTCAACATCATATTAATGAGAAATCCAATATAAGAAGTGGAGAGAGCAAACATTTGACTCAGCGTTTCAGAATGCAATGCAGTAATGGTGTAAAAATACACAAAATTAAAATACCATACGATATGGTGGTGTCTCGATATGATACATTTTCAATAAAGCAGAAATAAGTATTGTCTTAGGTTGCAATTTTTAATTGATTAAAACATTTACTATTAAAAACAGTACAGTGATTGAAGCATAATAATCACATAGTGTGTGAACAATTCGGACTCTTTGCAGCATAGAATGAGACAAAAGCTGTGTGTTAGAATGTCACAAAATTAAACATTAGCTCTTTGGCCAAGCTTTCACTGGTGTGACTCTCAGTGGGGCATGTACTGAAGCACAGGGCTTTTTTATTACATATTCTTCTGAATGCTGTGTTCACCACCAACTGATCAGAGTCTATTATCTGCAGCTGCAGTGGATATAAAAAGTCTATACACCTCTGTTAAAATTTCAGGTTTTTGTGATGTAAAAAATGAAACCAAGATAAATCATGATCTTTTAACACCTTTGGTGTGAGCAGCCAACAAAATTCAAGTGAAAAACAAAGAGAAACATTTTTTTTTTTTAATTACAATATCCTGATTGTACAAGTGTCCAAACTCCTTAACTAATACTTTGTTAAATCACCTTTTCGTTGCAATACAGCACTCAGTCTTTTTGGGTAAGAGTCTATCAACTTAGCACATCCTGATTTGGCAATTTTATTCCACTTTTCCTTGCTCCAGATCTATGAAATTGTGACGAGGATCTCAAAAAAGATCAAATTGTTGATCGTCTTCTTCTGAAGCCTGTACTTTGTTGACTTGGATTTGTGCTTTAGCTTGTTATCATGCTGGAATCTGAAATTTTTCTTAATCTTCAGCTGTCTAACAGAGGCCTGCATGTTTTGCGCCATAGTAGGTAGGTGTTTGGAGCTGTCTATCATTCACTCTATATTGACTAGAGCCCCAGTTCCAGCTGAAGAAAACCAGCTTCATAGCAAGACGCTGCCACCACCATGCTTCATGATGTTCTTTGGGTGATAAGCTGTCTTGTTTTCGCTTCTACCTTGGTCTGATCAGACCGTAATACATTTTTTCACAGGGTTTGGCAAAGTGTATGCAGGCTTGAATTTTATTTATTTATTTATTTTTTACATTTTTTTTGTGAAAATGGGCTTCTGTCTAGCCAACCTACCCCATGGCTCAAACATGTGAAGAATACAATAGATTGTTGTCACATGCAGGGAGTTACCAGCACTTGCCAGATATTCCTGCAGCTGCTTTATTGTTGCTTTAGGTCTCTTGGCAGCCTCACGGAGAAGTTTTCATCTTGTCCTTTTGTCAATTTTGGAGGGATGCACTGTTCTTGGTAATGTCACTGGGGTGCCCCGTTTTCTCCACTTGTTGTTGATGGCCTCTGATGTGTAGGAAATTCTTTTGTGTCCCTGTATCTCGTTATCGCTACCTTTCAACAATGAGATCCCATATATGGTTCGTAAGCTCTTTGCAGACCATGGCTTTAGCAGTTGGATGAACCCAAGGAGATGTCAAGATAATCCTACAGAAACAGCTGGACTTTATTTGGGGTTAATTAGAATCATTTTAGCGATTACAGTTGTATGATAATTATTTTTGGTCCTGAGTTTGAATGTGATTGGTTTATTCTGAGCACAGTCATATTCCCCGTTATAAATGGGTGTGCATACTTATGCAACCAGTTTATGCAATTTTTTTCTTATACATTTTTCTCCTTCTAATACATTTCTATTTGTTTTTCACTTGAATTGTGTTGGTTTCTGTATCACATTAAACATGGAAAAAGATCTGACATCTTTCTTCTTCTTTTTTTTTTTTTTTTTTAATTTATTTATTTATTTATTTTATATCCACTGTATATGTCTTAGGTTTCCATTTTCAATTGATTAAAGCGTTCAGCATTACAAAACTACAGTAAGTGAAGCTTAATAATGGCACAGTGTTTGTATGATCCCTTCAGACTCGTAGCAGTATATAATGAAACAAAAGCTGTGCATTAGAATGTAACAAAATTAACCATGGCCGAGCTTTCAGTGGTGTGACTCTCAAGGGAGCATGTACTGAAGCTTTTTATAACTCATTATGCTCTTCGCTATGTGTGCTCTCAGAAACACATTGCCCTCTGTAGCCCTGGAAGCATTTCTGAATCTTGCGTTTTCCACTACAGTAAGTAGAGTTACTTATCTGTAGTTAACGCCACAATTGCACGATTGTTATTTCTTTAGACCACATCGAATCAGACGGGAAATGCTGCCTGAATGCAGCAGAGAGACTTGTGTGTGTGTGTGTGTGGTTGCTTCTTTTTTTTTTTTTTTTTTTTTTTTTTTTTTTAATCTAGCTGTACTGATTGACACAGTAATGTTTCAGTCTTGTTTCATAACTTATGTGGAAGCCAAAATGTTCCCAAACACCAGACCCCAAAGATTTGAGGGGAAACTTTGTGCTCTTGCTTGCTGCTGACCATGTACATTGCTGTTTTCCCTGAGCTAATATGCTAGAGATTTTTTGTTTGTTTTTTGTTTTTTTTTTGTTTTTTTTTTATTCTCTGTAGCATATCCAGATTTGAGATGATAACTTTTTAAGAGGTTTGGATTTGCATTGTCCAATGTGCAGATGTATCGAATTGAGAGCCTCATATTGAATAATAGGACAAGTTTCAGAAGCCGACTTCTGTTTGAGAGAAGTGGACAGACTAAAAGAATAAAGTGCTTCTGCATTGCTTTCTTTAGGTAGAGATGAAGCAAGGGCTAAAGCCCACTGGTGCCAGCAGGTCGTCGAACGCCTTTGTGGGTAATGTAGGAAGCCATTAAGTAAAGTGTAAATAGATGAGCACGTCAATTAAAGTTTAAACTTAAAAAAAAAGTCAACTCAGAATTGTATTAGTAAATAAATTTTGGATGCCATTGAAGATCTTGTGTTAATTATAAAGACTAATATGCAAGTTATTTAGGGTTTCCCCTCCCCCCAGATTTTCCAAGAATAAAATTATTATGACACCTTTCTAATACAGTTTATTTGGTAAATATATAGAACAGTCACTATAAGCAAAACTTTTATTTTCACATATTAAATATTCAGGTGTTTGTGTGGGGCCAGTATTGCAATACAGTAGCAGCTCGTTAGCAGCAACCATGAGTCAGTGTCTTCCATTTTCCAGTCATCCTTTGGTTGAGAATAAAATAGTTGGAGTTTATTAAGAAAGGGTGTGTGTGTGTGCGTGTTTAAGGGTTTTAGTTTTCTCTACTCAGCTCCTTTGTGGTTTTAATTTAAGTTGCTCACACATGCTCCCACACAGAACTGAAACGGTTGCGGTCGGGAGTGTGTGTGCACACGCGTGTGTGTGTGTGTGTGTTTGCATGCCTATATGTGTGTCGGTAGTAGTGAGATTTCTAGATCTCTGCACCTTAACCAGACAACAGTTTCGTTTATCTCTCCCACACTCGCGTAGTGGATGCCGAAATGCTGACTTGCCTTTTATAGACAGATATATGGTTTAAGAGCTAGCAATCTCAGCACTAAGAGGTCAGTTTGGGCAGAAAATATCAGGTAATGTTACTTCTTATACTAAGATGATATGCACAATAACCTGCTCTTTGTGAGAATGTCTGTGTTGTTTCATATCCTGTTTCGTGTTCTTCTGTTTCATCTTCTTGGCTATGGTTTGTAAGATAAGTGTTTAAAGTGTCGCCTTTATTTAGGTGTCGGGTTTTTTGTATAAAGCAAAATTGGACTGAGTTTCTGTTTTTTTTCCCTTCCATTTCCTTTCTTCTGCTTTCAGGCAGTTTGTGGTACGATGCTTCTGAAACAGACCTGGCGGGTTGCTACGACCACAAGAGGTTAATCTCAGCGCACAACTAACTTTTTTTGCTGATTCAGCAGATATTAACAGAATACGAAGTATCCTTTTCATCACCTAGAGGCATAAAGACACTTTGATCCAAAAGCCAGCTGATTTGCTCCAGCAACAAGTGCAGCTTGTATGTAAATACTGAGCTGAAAATAAAGTGTAAACCTGCTACGTCTTCCATTTTGTCTCTACCTCCTTCTGATGTGGAGGTCATGGAGGCTAGGTTCGGTTTGGGCTGAGGCATCTTCCTTTCTTCTCCCCTTGAGGGAGGGGTAGGAGATTGGTTCCTGCCTGGTTTACAGGAAACAGCCACGTTGCTTGTTAAGCAAACTGTACAAACAACGCAAAAGACTATCTATACACAGATGAAGTCGTGCCAGACTCTGAAGGAAGAGACGATAAAGGAAGCCATGTCGCAAGAGGAGGGGCCGAGGACGCATTCCACACAGACCTACTACCATCATACCTCTATAGCAGACAGCGACCTATCACCAAAGCTCTACAAGCAGGAGGGAATGTCCAAGCCCTATTCAGTGCTGGTCGACAACAAGGTGCCTGCCAAAGCGCTGGCTCCTGACCTCGAACCCAGTCCTGCCCCTCTTCAGCATTACTACAAAGAAGCTTCCGGAACCACTGGAGCCGAGGGAGTGGTGAAGACCAAAAATGACGGGACGTCTGATGACACAGAGGAGGAAGAAGAGGAGGAGGAGTTCAAGCGAGCACAGATCATTGTTGAGGTGAACCTGAACAATCAGACCCTGCATGTCTCTAAAGGTGACAAGAGCATCCCTGCAGGAGAGGTGAAAAGTGACAGTGAAGAGGAGGAGGAGGAGGAGGAAGAAGAAGAAGAGGAGGAGGAGGAGGAGGAGGAAGACGAGGAAGAAGATAGTATAGAAGAGGAGGAGAGTGTCGAGGAGGACCCCGATGATGAGGAGGAAGAGGAAAACGATACCCGGAGGACGAGATCCAAGCGGACACGCACAAAGAGTCACCGCGTCAGTGTACCCACAGGGTCCATTGGAGTAACCACGAGGGGGCGGAGAAAGAGCGCCGAAGCCCCACCTCAGAAGCGCAGGTCAGCGCGGGATGGAAGGAGCTCTGGTCCGTCTGCTTCGGGAGGAGGGAGGGAGGGTGAAGAGCGTGGGACACTGGCGTGTGAGAAATGCCCACGCGTGTTTAACACCCGCTGGTACCTGGAGAAGCACATGAACGTCACACACAGACGCATGCAGATCTGCGACAAGTGCGGCAAGAAGTTTGTCCTGGAGAGCGAGCTGGCCCTGCACCAGCAGACTGACTGCGAGAAGAACATCCAGGTGAGAGGCATGGAAAAAATAAATTATAAAACATTTGAATTTATTCATTTGGCACAGGCATTTATACACAAGGCACAATACTATCCAATTATAGTTATTAAAGGAAAAATCCACTCTGAACAACTTGCATATCAATATTTATAACAAATATGTGATCTTCAGTGGCGCTAAAGATTTATGTTCTGATTAAATCCTGAGGTGAGCATGTTGGTCACTTTTCGCTTTGGTTTTTGATTTCCTACATTACCCACAATGCTATTTGACTACCTGCTGATAGTGGTGCCAGTGGGACTTAGCACTTGCTTCATTTCTGTCTAAAGAGAGTGATGCAGCAGAGCTTTAGTTCTTAGGGTAGTCCAAGCTCGTTCACCTCCTCATCTGTACACTCTGCTCAAACAGATCGGCTTCCAAAGCTACAACCTTCATGCTAATACTGCCAGCATCATGCTAGTCATCTCGTAGCTCGCTAACTAGCCAAGATGAGTGAGAGTGAGAAAAGACTTTTTTCCCGAGCTTACAGCGAAACCTGACCATTATCCCGTATTTCTGAGAAACGTTTTCTCCTATTAAACGCATTGCGCTAACAATGTCAACTTGTGACATTGGAGCAGCAGACAAGCATTAACTTCTCAGACGAATAATGAAAATACAGCATTGTAATACAGCATATAAAATACAGCATATGACTCCATATTAATAATTTCCTTAATAAAATGAATAAAATGGAGTATTTTTCATGGATGGGTACAGATCAGATTTCTTGTGTTGCCAGCAGAGGGAGACAGAGAGTCAGAGACAGACAGACAGACAGTTGCAGAGACAGCAGCATTCAGGATACAGCCTTTAGCATCTAACAGTGGATGAAATATTTTTAATTTGTTGCTGGGAATCTCTAATTGGCCATGTGTGTGTGTTTTGCTCCTCAGTGTGTGTCATGTAATAAATCTTTCAAAAAGCTCTGGTCACTTCACGAGCACATTAAGATTGTCCATGGCTATGCCGAGAAGAAATTTGCCTGCGAGATATGCGAGAAGAAGTTCTACACAATGGCTCATGTCCGCAAGCACATGGTCGGTGAGTAAGAGCAATATTCCTGCTCCTTTCCTCCAGCAAAACACACACACAACACATACAATGGAAAGTCTTACACACACACACACACGTGTGTGTATATATAGATAGATAGATAGATAGATAGATAGATAGATCGATCTATCTATATATATATATATATATATATATATATATATATATATATATATATAGATAGATAGATAGATAGATAGATAGATAGATATATAGATAGATATGTGCTTAGAGTGTATGAAATCAGACATGTATATATGTCCTTAGAGTGTATGAGTGTTTAAGATGAGAAATAGTGACAGTCTAAACACATGCACACTCACAAGCAGAGTTTGAAATGAACTTTCACCAGCCATTGTGGTTTGATATTTTCAAAATTTGGCAGCCAGTCAGCTTTTTTACTCAGCCAAAACAATTACATATCTAAGTGATAAATCCAAAACTGGTACGGCACAAACAGAGCCATTATTTAGTAATTATTAATTAATAGTGAATTATTCATCAATTTAGTTGTTTATATAACATGGATAATTTTGTAAATAAATAAATCAGATTGTTAGGTTGTTCCTCCTTCTATGTTGTCCATTTTTATCATGATTTTTCTTTTCCTTTTTGATTCTTATTGTTCTTGCGTGCTGTGTTTTTTTTGTTTTGTTACCATAACTGAATTCTGGCAAACAACCAGAAAAAAAATCAAGTTTTGGCCAAAATTGTTTTTTTCCATTTATAGTGTACTTTAACTTCTCAGCTTTAAGAAACTGTAAATATATTTTGCCACGACGTCATGGAAATATTTTTATTTACGTTTTAATCTTGCCTAGGCTGTCTTCCTGCAAAGATCATGTTGTCTAAGCAGCCAGTTTAACAAATGCTGTGATTAAAAGCAGTCAGCCTGCCTAAAGATGTCTGAATGTCTTGGTTTGACCAAGTTGTTGTGTTGTAGTGAAATGGAAATAAGCCTAATCTATTCAGTCTATAATCAGATACTGCCTGTCGAAATGTCCACAATGCTCCTGACATTTTTCTAAACTCATTTTTCTTCCACTTTGCAACCACTAGCGCTGACTCTTCCTATCACACATCATCTCCTAACCCAGGAGGGTCAGAGCTAACACGATTTCTCCAAGACAAATGAAGCCAGTCAAATGCATCTTTTTGAACTGCTGCTCATGTTGTCACAGGCACTGTAATACACTAGGAGGAAAGCGCTATCTGCCCTCTTCCACATATATGAGCTCACAGACACCTACGATTCGTTAGTGTCACTGTGACTGATAGAAAGAGAGTAAAACCTTCCTGGTCACGGATGGCAGTGGCATTGTCAGGATTCAAACTCACGATCCCCCAGCAACAGGGCAAACACTGGAATAGATTCATTAAATACACTGTTCTCCTTTTCACTTTTGGGGATAATCAGACATTTAAAATGCTATAACTTCATTTCTTGTTGAAATACCTGCAAAAGAGAAAGTTTTCAGCAGTACATGAAGTAGCAGATGCCCTCAGGCCGCCACACAAACCTGTTGTCACGTTTAGGCCAATATATAAAAGGCCAATCATATAGAAATTACAGTTATGAGAGAAACTAGTGGAAGGATGTTCATGCTGATTGAAAGTAAATGTGCATGTGCAAGTAGTCATTACATGGCTGGTAGAAATTCATCCAGGTCATTTCAATCCCTACTCATGAGATCATACATTACAGTATTACACATTTACAGAGACTTTTTTTTTTATTTATTTTTAATTAGTTAAACTCCATTATTCTAACAACTGGATTTCATACAAGCTGCAGTTGTAAATATAGCTTTCTCTTCCTCTCTCATCTCTTCCCCTCCAGCTCATACTAAGGACATGCCGTTTACATGTGAAACCTGTGGAAAGTCGTTTAAGCGCAGCATGTCCCTAAAGGTGCACTCACTTCAGCATTCAGGAGAGAAGCCCTTCCGTTGTGAGGTACACAAACACACACTCACATCAATGCATTTGCATACATGCCACTGTGTTTGTTGGGGAATACTGAAGTGTCCGTTGGTTTCTCAGGGTAACTGAACTTCCCCACACACACTGTGTACACTACCTTATGTGCACCTACACACACACACACACACACACACACACACATACAAAAACTACTGCATTCATTAATCTTCTCACATGGAGGTAAAGCAAACACACATGCAGCCACCAATGCATATAAGCTTGTAGCTTGCCTTTCTCTCTCTGTGTGTGTGTGTGTGTGTGTGTGTGTGTGTGTGTGTGTGTGTGTGTGTGTGTGTGTTTTATGGACACCTGCCAAGCTTTTCTGACCAACATGAAAATAAGGCTCTCTTTATTTTCTCTACAAAACCAGACCCTATATTTGCATAAAAGTTTATTGAGGTCCATGTTTGTGTTGGTTATACATGTTCATATTTCAGTCTCTCAATATGGCATTGTGCTGTTTACAGCCAAATAAAGATTTATATTTGTCAAACCTGTTGGCTGTAGTGTTAAGTTTGCCCAGGCTTTGGCTATTGCTACTATACTGTTGACTCCAGAAATATTGGCACCCTTCACAAACATGAAATTACTGGCACCCTTTGTGATTGTGAGCAAAAATGAATAGGGGATATAATTTATATTCTAGTGTGTTTAGTTTTAATTTAATGTGATATTTTTAATATTTTTATTTTTAATATTTTTATTAATTTTCTTACTAGTTTTAAAATTATCGCCACCCCACAATTAATATTTGGCTTTATCTCCATCATTCTTCTCCTCACAGCACAGGAATTTTGAGACACTTGAAGTCTCTCATTTTATTTTATTTAATTTTATTTTATTTTATTTTATGATTTTGTTTAATAGTTTGTTTAACTGCCTTTATTTTTTACATATCTTTTTCACGAATAGGTCAGCTTTTTTGTGTTAAGCTCCTTGCTTTAACGCATAGTGATGAGTGAAAAAAGAAATTATAGGCAACGTTTAAAGTTTGTTTTGTTTTTTGTTTTTTTTCTTTCTCTTTCAGTGATGAAATTTCATTTGCAGTTATTTTGTATATTCCTTAGTTGTATCAATGCTACTTTAAAAATAAAACAACAACAAATTAATTAGAATATTTTTAAGAAGTGACTGGAAAATTTCGAATCCTTATATGTAGTACATACTTTTTTTTTTTTTTTTTTTTTTTTTTTTTTTAACAATACGTTTTGCTCTTTCTGTTTAAGGGGTGCCAATAATTCCACTGTATATTCCACTGTGTATTGAAAAGCATTGTATGCTGCTTGATTCTGAATACAATTATGTGCTCCAGATTGGGTTTTTGCTCGTATGTTTGCTGTAGGTAATTATGTTTGATTAACTACCCAGGATTTGATTGAGATCGATGTTGACTGTGCTGTGAATCAGTAACAGGAGAGATCAGTCTGGCTGTACTGGCGTCTCTTTCATCATCCTCTCTGTTTCCTAAATAGCTTGTCTGGTAGTTGAACAATTTACATTTCTAGTATCAGATCCGTGACAGCTGTATGCTGAAGTTTTTGTCCAGATTTAGAGCTGTTCCTCTACACAGATTACATTATGTAGTTATTTCTACTGTTAGTTCTAGCTGAGGTTTAATTAGTGTCTACATGTTTACACCTTTACCCCCCAGTATAATCACTGAGGTTAGAAATGAAAAAGCTGATTCTGCATCAGCACTGTTGCTTTGAGTGTATGAGAGCAGCCACTCCTGGCCTCGTGGCAGTTTTCAACCCCACAGTGGGTGTGGGGCCCACAGGGTGGTCTGGGTGGAGCTGCTTTTAGTCAAAAGCTCAGTACATGTGTGTTTATGTGAAAGAGGATGTGTGTGTGTGTGTGTGTGTGAGAGAGAGAGAGAGAGATTCAGGCAGGGTTGGGCTGGTTCATGTATAAATAACTTTGGTAATGACAGGCTTATAAGATGTAATAACAGGTTATGTCGCTTATATTACAAAGCTCCCTTCCTGTATTCCAGCTGCAACTACTGCGTTCACCCACACTGTCTATTTCTGTGTGTATGTGCAGAATTGTGATGAGCGTTTCCAATATAAGTATCAACTGCGGTCTCACATGAGCATCCACATTGGACACAAGCAGTTCATGTGCCAGTGGTGTGGCAAAGATTTCAACATGAAGCAGTATTTTGATGAGCATATGAAGACACACACAGGTGAGACACACAGACAGGCATATACATAACCCCATATATACAGTAACCACATGCATACACGTGTACAGTAACATACAGTAACCACACGCATGCATGTGTACAGTAACATACAGTAACCACACGCATGCATGTGTACAGTAACATACAGTAACCACACGCATGCATGTGTACAGTAACATCCTGTACGCATGCATGTGGTTACTGTAACCACATGCATGCATGTGTACAGTAACATACAGTAACCACACATATACATGTGCACAATAAGATACAGTAACCACATGCATAGATGTATATATTAACTATACACACTGGTCTGCCATAACATTAAAACCACTGACAAGTGCAGTGAATAACATTGATTATCTCATTACAATGGCACCTGTCAAGGGGAGGGATATATTAGGCAGCAAGTGAACAGTCAGTTCTCAAAGCAGGAAAAATGGGCAAGCATAAGGATCTCAGTGGCTTTGACAAGGACTAAATTGTGATTGCTAGACGACTGGGTCAGAGCATCTCCAAAACAGCAGGTCTTTTGGGGTGTTCCTGGTATGCAGTGGTTAGTACCTACCAAAAGCGGTCCAAGGAAGGACAACCGGTGAACCGGCGACAGGGTCATGGGTGTATAAGGCTCACTGATGTGTGTGGGGAGCGAAGGCTAGCCCGTCTGGTCTGATCCCACAGAAGAACTACTGTAGCACAAATTGCTGAAAAAAGTTAATGCTGGCTGTGATAGAAAGGTGTCAGAACACAGTGCATCACAGCTTGCTGCGTATGGGCCTGCATTGCCACAGACCGGAGAGTTCAGTGTGTTGACTTGGCCTCCAAATTCCCCAGATCTCAACTGTAAAATGACAATTATAATAAAAACATGTTCTGTGTGTGGAACTTTAAGGAATAAAAAGCACAGTTTCTCCATTAAATATCCAAAATATTATTGTGCACATTTAAATAATGAGCCTAATATTTGAAAGGTTGGATTATCGGGTATCTATTATGTTCTGAGAGTATCTGTGGAATTTTTATTTATTCATTTATTTAATTCTTTTAGAGGGGTCCCTTTAAAAGAATTAAATAACCCGTGTGCTCCATTTGACACTTTTGCCTCCCTTTTTTTTTTTCTTTTTGAGAGTTTAGATGACAGACTTAAATGCTTGTGGTGGAACACACCCAGAGTTTCCCATAAATGCCCTTTCATATCACATGCCTCGATGTTGCACACCCAGAAACAAACTCACTTTAACCATTTTTTTTCTTTACACTAGAATTACTACCGTTACTAACAATCCTCTTGTTTTAGGGAGAAATTCACCCATAACCCAAACAATAACTGAGGAATACTGGCCAGTGTTTAAGTAGTATCAGTTTCTATCACCCTTATATATTATTTGTACAAAAGCATATACTGTGTGAATATTTTATAATATTTATATATATATATTATTATAATAATATTTATAATTATTATTTGATAATTTAGCATATTTGATTTCTAATTTGTTTCTTGCATTTTGAAACCCTAATCATATACAGCTTGTATAAGAAATATATGGTCTTGAAGTCTTGATTAACTAAATTAGGCAAAGTAAAGCAGTTCAAAAAAAGCTCAAGGTTTCTTTTATTTGTCGTTCATGGAGAACCCTTACAGGTTTTCCGACAAATCCTACAACAGAGTTTTACTTTGAGAAAAGGTTGCTTGTAAAACTGCTTTGGAAAGCCATCCAAAGAACCCTTGAGGAGCAAGTTTAGAGTTAAGAGAACATCACTGAATGCCTACAGAATATTTTGAAAAATATTAAGTGCATTAGAACCGCAGTCCGGTTTCATTTTGATACATTCTGCATATCCAAATATTCTTAGAGAAGACTACAAGTATTGAACAGTTCAACTGTGAATCTCAAGCTCTTTTGCTTTATTGTTGTAGGTGAGAAGCCATTCATCTGTGAGATCTGTGGGAAGAGTTTCACCAGTCGACCCAACATGAAGCGTCACCGGCGCACACACACCGGAGAGAAGCCTTACCCGTGCGAAGTGTGCGGTCAGCGCTTTCGCTTCTCCAACATGCTCAAGGCGCACCGAGAGAAGTGCTTCCGGGTCACGAGCCCCATGACCCAGCAGCCTGCCAGCATGCCCATCTCTGTTCATCTCCCTGGCCACACCCCTTCTTCCTCTGGCCACACCTCCAGCCCACCACTGCCCTCTCAAGGCACATCCGCTGCAGCAGCCGTGGGCCCAGGAATGATCGCTTCCGGAATTGGACATGGCTTTTCCCCTTTGCACATGCAGGCCACACCCACGCAGCACCACCAAACCCATTTGCATCATCCTGGGCACACCCCTATGACGAGCCACACCTCTCCGCACCAGTCCGTGCCGTCCTCTCTCCTGCCGTCTCCCCCAGCGCTTTTTAAAAGTGAGCCAATCAACCACTGCGCCCACGAGGACGTGTACCTGAGGCCAGGCTCCGCACAGCAGCACTAAAAATAACCACACAGATCCGCCGGCAGTCCACACACAGATAATGTGTTCAGGGGTGTATGAGGGAAGCTCAGCAAAACATTTGTGTGTGTGTGTGTGTGTGTGTGTGTGTGTGTGTGTGTGTGTGTGTGTGTGTGTGTGTGTGTGTGTTACAGAGAGGCATATATGTAAGTGCTGGCTGTGCATTTCCTTGCTGGGAAGCGATCATGTGATCAGAGAGGATGTTTAAGGCTGTTGACCTCAGTGAACTTTCTCTCAAATGATATTAGCATTATTTTACACCTCATATACTGATAAGGAAAAATTCCACTTGCATCATAATGATGAAAACATGCCACTGTATGTGAGCTGGCACACTTTCAGTCTTTCTTTCTCCTCTCTCTCTCTTTCTCTGCCTCTCTTGTCCCTCTGTTGCGTTCTCATTTTCTCTCCCTGTCTCGTTCTCCTCTCTCGCACACCCTCTGTATCTCTGTCTCATACATCCTGTATGCCTCTCCCTCATCTCTCTGTCTCACTCACTCTTACTCTCTCTCTCTCTCTTTTTTCTCTCTTGCGGTCTCTATCTCTCTATCTCACTCTCACTCTCATACGTTCTTCTTCTCTGTCCCTCTCTCACTTTCTCTTTATGTCTCTCTCCCCTCACTCTCTCCGTCTCTCTGTGTCCCTCTCTCACTATCTCTCCCTGCATGTCTCTCCTCTCTCTCGTATCTCTGTTGTCTCTCTCACACTGTCTCACTCTCACACACCTCTGTTTCTCTCCTCTGTCAACAACTATACGCTGATGCTGTCTCGCCCTGTCTGTTTCTCCCTAGCTCTCTCTTTCTTCCTCTCTCTCACCTCCCTGTCTCTTGTCTCCCTCTGTCTCACACTCTTGCTCTTTTTGTCTCTTATAATATATCCAGCTGCTGCTGCCAGGGTTCTACGGGTTCAACACAATTACTTGTAAAAGCTCTAAATTCACTTTTGAATAATGCAGTTTAGCCTTCTCTATATGGAAGTACACATTTGACATAAACACTTGTACATGTGTGTACGTGTGTGTATGTATGTGTGTGTGTGTGTGCGCGCGTGTGTGCATGTGCGCATGTATACAAACTTATACATGCAGACTTTTGGGCACTTAAACTCATAGATAATGTAACGCACTCACTATGCTTGTTTTATAGTTGTCAAATTTATTGTGCGTTATTGAAACCTTTTTTTTTTGTGTGTGTGTGTGCCGATGGCTTTGGGAGCGTATGTTCTGGATGAGGAGTCGTGGATGTATTCAAGTGAAACTCTTTAGGGGAAAAGAGACTGAGAAATTATGTCGTGTCATAAGGGACTTTAAAAAAAAAAAAACATAATTCATTATTACGTTCTGTATGATCTAACCCATTTACCATATATTCTTATTTGTAAACATTACTGTTTTTAAGAGGAATTTTTATGTGTGTGTGTGTGTGTGTGTGTGTTTTAATGGGCTTAAAAAGAGGATTATTTGTATATGTTTATTCAGATGAATGCGTGGTTAGGGCGCTGTAGCGTGCGGCAGTGAGTGTGTGACTGTGTACTTGTTGTGACTGTCGTTACACCTCGGGAGGTGCTGGCATTGAAAGCTGCTTCTCTGTCTTTTACATGACTATCCATCATGTATGTGTGTGTGTGTGTGCTTGAGTGTGTGTGTTTAAAGTCTATTTTGTTTATCTGTTCTCTGCACTTTACTGCTGCATTACAGATTTGAACTGAAACTGACAAGACTTTGTTAATTATGTCTAGCAAGTGTGTGTGAGTGTGAGTGAGATGGTCAGCTTTTGGAAAAGGAGGAGATTCACATCTAAATAATAACCTTGATTTTAACTATCGAAGAGCTTCATTTATTTTATACTTTAATTGATTTCTTCTTCCTGTAGTGTGACAGGTGGAGATGCTTGTCAGTCATGTCTAACCTTTCTGTTTTCCGATTTTCCTCCTTTTCTTTTGGTTGAAAGAATGCACTTTCTAAGTAAACCTTTCTAGTTAAGAAATAAGCAGACCATGTTTAATGTATACTCTGGAGCGATTTAAAGCAGAGGAGTTAACCCTTCTCTGTTTCTACCACTCGAGTGTAGCAGTACGTGATTGCATCACTGTATGGTACTCAGATGTGCAGCTTTGCCAACTTCCAACTGCTTTTTCTTTTGATTGTGTTTGAGAAAGGATGACAGACATGTATTACTCACAGGCCTTTTTTATAATGCTCATTTAACATACTTTCTGATAACTTTAGGAAGTAAAAAAATAAGTAGCCACATTTATAACTTTGTTAGTCATCATTTATAACTTTTTTTTTTTTTTTTTTTTTGAAAATGAAACATGAAGTTTGTCTTATGTTCAGGGTGAATGTGGTTATAATCAGTCCAGCTCCTGTTTGTCTCGCTTTTAACCCTTCATCCCTTTTCTGTCTAGTCCACAGAAGCACAGCTTTTTCACATGATTGTGGTGAGGTTAAGAGTGATTAGATTACAGAAGTGTTAGCAAAATAAGGTTACTTCCTTCAGGGAATGTTCAATTTGACTTATCACTTTGTTCTGAGAATACACCATCCCCGATACTCTGAAAGATCAAAGGCCAACAAACCCATACAGCAGGTAAGTGAAGAACAGTATTGTAATTCCGCAGTGTGATAAACTATCTGTGGTTGTTGACAAGGTTAAGGGCCGTTCACACTTTCAGCACTGTTGTAGATTGACATACGGACATTATTTGGATTGAACAGATAATGTGTTCTAAACAGATAGGAACACACATACGAATAAGAGGTGCATAATTGTTATTTTTCAGAAATCTGGTTGACCCAAGAGTTGTGCATCAGACCGGGATCCTACAGAAAATTAGGTTACTTGTTTATTTAAATTTTGAGCAAATAGAACCAATAATAATTGCACAAGCAAGGTGACAAACCAGTACTGCACACAGTTGTTGATAAGACCAATTATGAACCCGAGTGATGTAGCTGAGGTTGAGGAACTGTCAGAGCCAGGTTCCACACAGCATGGTGACAGTGCTGACATTTCTACCTTTGGGATTATTTCCCCAGTGTTCCCAGGACACTGTGCTACATTCATATTTAACTTCCAAAAAATTAAAATCTGGTTTAGGTCACACCTGCATCTGGATTAAATCCAAATACATTTAGATCCTGTAATACAGTGGAGAAGTTGTTTCTCCGAACATTGGATATCTGTATGAACAAAAAATTTTCTTTTTTCCCCCAATCTGGTCACCTGCCAATTCCAACCCACCAGCCAGCTCTGCTTTATCACACACCAGCTAACATGTGCTTCATCTGAGACACGTGAAGCCAGCCAACCATATTTTCTTGAACTGCTGCTCATCCTGCATCACAGGGCAGCGTTACACACTCGGAGGAAGGTTCTATCTGCCCTCTTATGCATACATAAGCACACAGACACCCAGGATTGGCTAGTGTCGCTGTGATAGACAGGGGACAGAGAGTATGGCCAATTTTGCTCCCTCGGCTTCCATGGGTTTGTCACGATCTGCACTTTGCAATCTCTCAAAGATGCCAAACGCTTTTCTGTTGCACCTCTTGGGAGCAAACAGAACTTTTTGTAGTATGCATGTTACTCCCCAGCTGAACTTTTGAGGTTATAAACACTCAGTGCAATGTTGTCATAAAGAAGTAAAGGAGCACATTAATGATGCAGCTTACAACCAATCAACCAAGCCTGGACATGCTGTTGTCTAATGAAAGTGTATGTGGTTATGGCCCAGACTGAAGAAGTGAAAAGTAAGATTCAGCATGTCTTCAGCAGAATTACAAAACCCTTATGAAGAAAGTGGGTCAAAGGACAGTGCACATGCTCTATCTGTGTGCTTTTTCCTACAGTTTGAATAATCTTTGTACAGATGTGGAAGGTCAGGTGTATTGACAGATGAACATGCACAACACACTTACTGCAAAAATGCTGCAATCAGTGTTTAAAATCTGGCTACTTTTCACTAGATTTCATAACCAAAGGAGTTTATCCCCTCCCTTTATTGCAGTGATATACCAACAGTTACACACCTGACTTCAGATCAATAAACCTAGCAATGCATTGATTAATGAATGTAGTGCTCAGCTGGATTAAAGGTCTGCACACACAATGACACTTTTCTGTTACAAAAAAAAATGTATGGTGGTCTGGGGAAACCCTTCACATGTTCAAATGTCTACTGTATTTACTTCTGAAAACTACAGGTCTAAGTTTTCATTTTGCATGTGTCTCCTCCAGAAGTAAAGTTCTTGCATTTTAAAATCTGGTTTCAAAATGCAATGCCCCACATACACTATATGGCCAAATGTATGTGGGCACCTGATTATCACACCACCTTGTGCTCGTTGAACATCTCATTCCAGATTCAGTCTGCCTTTGCTGTTATAATAACCTCCACTCTTCTGGGGAGGCTTTCCACTAGAATTTGGAGCGTGGCTGTAGAGATTTGTGCTCATTCAGCTACAAGAGCATTAGTGATGTCAGGTGAGGGGGACTGGCGTGCACTTGGTATTCCAGTTCATCCCAAAGGTGTTCAGTGGGGTTGAGATCAGGGCTCTGTGCAGGGCTCGAGTTCTTCTGGTCCAACCTTGACACACCATGTCTTCATGCAGCTTGCTTTGTGTACAGGGGCATTGTCATGTTGGAATGTGTTAGTTCCAGTGAAAGGAAAATTGTAATGCTACAGCATACAAAGACATCCTATACAATTTTGTGCCAGTTTGGAGAAGAACCATATACTTTTGGCCATATAATGTACATATATATCCAAGCAAGCACCACTCCCAGATACACAAACAGACAACTGTGTTTTATTGTTGAGCCAAATACTGTTTTGTACAGTTTCTGTGTGAGGTTCAAGTTATACCAGTAAAAACCAAGTTTAAAAAAAAAAAAAAAAAAAAAAAAAAAAGAAGAAGAAGAACCTTCAAGCATCAGTATTCACACTGTTCAAGTCTCTTAGGTTTGTCCACTGGAGAAACACACCAGTGTTCACTGTTGTCATCCCTCTTGCTTTGTTTCTTTATGAACCTGAGCTCTTCATTTACTTTAGTTGTTATAGTGTAAACTGCTGTCGGTGATAGTGTAACCAGAACCTTTGGTTAATTGTCAGCTATCTCTGTTAAAGCTTCTTACATCAATAACTCCAATATAGTCATAGGGACATTTCCTATACTCTTCCCTCATATGGGCTTTCAGTGCACACATAAAATAAGTGAGAGGTACTACAGCCCTAACTGAATGTTTAATTGTTGATTAAAGAGTCCAAGCCAGTCAAAGAACTTTTCTCTCATCATCTATTTTAGTTTACATCATGGGCTAAAGATTTAGAAGTTTAGATGGTTTTCTTAAAAATATCTTATAGTAGTGTAAACTTTTGGAATGCCTCTGTTATCATGCTCTCTAATTCTACAATTCTTAAAATCCCATGGAAGATGTGAGTCGGGTGTTTGAGTGCGTTGGTAATGATACTGTAACTGAGTTAAGTGCATACTCTGTGCTCCTCTGCCACTGCCTAAAATAACCAGTCAAATTGCCTGTTATTAGAGAGGGCTGCTTTGGACAAGAAGGAGAGGAGAGAGGACCGGCTACAGAAGAACATACCAAGCAAAAAATAAAATAAATGAAATCAAGGAGGTTGTGTCTATCTCCGTATTAATCATAATGTATTTTATTTTGATCATTTTTGTTTAACATTTATGGTCAAAGACAGCTAGTACGTTTCCACACCCAGTACTTGTAATCCATGCACACATTCCCCAGTAGAGACACACGGTCAAGCTCCACAATTCGCCATAAAGGTTTGTTGTATCTTTGAAGGTATGTTTACATTGTTCATACCTTGAGCAACAAAAATCTTCCTGCATTGTATTCTACCTTTTTTTTCTGATTGCAGAGAAAAGCAAAAGGTAGTTTAGCATTATCTGAAAAGACATTCCAGTGTGTCTCATCTTCGGTCTTTTTCCCCAAAACATTGTCTTTCAGGAATCATCCTTTTATGAGTGGAGATAGGGATCTTTATAAGGCTTTCTATTAAAAACTGCAGTCTGCTATCATTCCTGTTCAATCACACAGGAATTGAAAAAGAAGTTCGCTGCCACTGACACCAGATGAGTATGAAAAATCCTGCAGGACATAACTAACTACAAATCAAGGCCATCCACTTACAGATCAAGTCAAGGCAAGTGGCTTTATTGTCATTTCAACCATATACAGCTAGTACACAGTGAAACGAAAAACAACGTTCCTCCAGGACCAAGGTGCTACATAAAACAAACAGAACTACAGGAGATTACATATATTTACATAAAATGCACAATGCAAACATGTGCAGACAGCACAAGACAGTACAAACCTACCAAAACAAGACAATGGGCACAATAAGTTACAGTGCAATGCTGACTAGTACAGATGATGACTGATCTAGATAAACTCAACAACCCTTTTTTTGCTCATTTTAAAAGAGGAGTGCTCCACTCTATCCACCATTCCAACATTTACCATCTCAGAAGAAGTGGTGAGAACTGCCTTCAAATGGCTAAACAAAAGAAAGACAGCTGGCCCAGATCACCTTTATCACTTCATCATTGCACTGATGTGCTGGCCTCTGTCTTCACAAAGATCTTCAACACCTTTTAAGAGGTGCATTATCATTTCTATACCTAAATCACCAAAAAAAAGACATCAGACCTTAATGACTTCAGGTGTGTTACACATAATACAGCACATCTGTGGCCATGAAAACGCCTGAGTATCTAAGTCTTGCCTGGCTGGAATCATGCACGTCATCACTAATGGATCCACTACAGCTAATGCACATTTCTTGCACATGTTTTGTCCATGCAAGATGCTTGATTGCTATGTTTTGGAAAAAGGTACCCTGCCCATCTTTAATCCTTTGGATGACAAAACTGTCCTTGTGTGTAGCAGTCAAGAACCTTGTTTACACAATTAAACACTTAAAAAAAATCTTTTTAAAATTAATTTTTCACTACAAAAAATGGAAGTGGAAGAACTCATGGTGGGTGGGTTTCCATAATATTCTTTTTTTTTTTTTTTTTTTTTTTTTTTTTTTTTTTTTTTTTGAGGTCATCAAATCTCAGCATGAATGACATCAGGTAACTGGGGCAGTCAAACTTATCAGCAGTTATATTCTGGCCTGATAAGTCAAAGTCAAAACTTAGGTGACTAAACACTTTCAGTGGAACTTCTCTGGTAGAAAAAAAGTGACTTAATTCATGTGACATCAGATAAGGGGAGGTTGTAAGGATCCAACAGGAAGCTGACCCCAAAAATCTCGAGGTAGGAAAGTTAGAGCAAATTATGTACAGATATTCATAATTCAATCATTTTTAAGATTAAAGTACAGTAAGTAGAGAGAGGAAAAATTAAGGGATATAATGGATGTATGAAACATGCCGCACCTACAGTTCGATGATGCACTGATGGAGTTAACATTGTATTGAATTATGTTTTTTTTTTTTATGAAACATCTGAAGAATCGGAAGAATAAAGTGGCCTGGGAAATATTTCATGTTACTTAAGCCTATTGCTGAGTATTTGGAGATTTTTGTGTTCATTTCATTTTAGAAATTCATGTTAATGTTTAATTTTTTAAATCCTGAGTTATGCTGCGACTCCAAAAAATAAATTATAAAATGTTGCTTACCTTTTACTGGTATTTTTAATTTTTTATGTGAGTTTGTCCATAATCTTTTCAAAAAGAAAAGATTGGCTATGAATTTGGAAAATATTGAAGATTTGCTAAACCCTGTTATTGTTGTTATTGCTGTAAGGAATAGATTATGGAATGTTATTTAGACCACATTCTTAATATATAGTCAATTTTGCTTAGTCTACAATATTAGAATATGCTGATGATGTATTTTGGAGAAGATTATGGAGACATCGTGTGATTGAAGTTTGAGTTAGTGATGCAATGATTAAGTCTTGACAAAAGGGCAAGTCATGCATCTTAAGAATACGATAAACAGTTAATACCTTGAGGATTTCAAAAATGTGCCATGTCTTTTGTTTCAGTTATTTTGTTTTAATAATGGCAAGAAAGCTTAGATAAGGTTGAAATTCAAAAACTATGCCAATATATATCTGAATTCACCCTGTGTAACATAGCTTGGGGAACTGCATACTGAATTTCACTGTAGTCCCCTCATTTATACACTATATGGATAAAAGTTTGTGGACACCTGACCACCACATATGTGGACTTTTGCCTAAACTGTTGCCAAAAAGTTTGAAGCAAACAATTGTATAGAATGTCTTTGTATGCTGTATCTTTACAATTTCCCTTCACTGGAGCCCAACCATGTTCCAGCATGCCAATGTACTTTTGCCCTGTGCACAAAGCGAGCTCCATGAAGACATGGTTCTCCAAGGTTGGAGTGGAAGAACTCGAGTGTCCTGCACAGATCCCTGACCTCGACCCCTCTGAACATCTTTGGGATCAACTGGAATGCCGACTGCACACAGGCAAATCCCAACAGCCACACTCCAAAATTGAGTGGAAAGCCTTCCCAGAAGAGTGGAGATTATTATAACAGCAAAAGGACTAAATCTGGAATGGGATGTTCAGCAAGCACATATGAGTGTTATAATCAGGTGCCATATAGTGTACTTGAAAGTGAAGTTGATGACTAAACAGCATTGCAGTAATACACTACATGGGTTCTTTGTGGTGTGGGGTTAAAACCACCTTAGCCGAGACAGAGTCAAGACCAAAACCATGGCAAATGGAGTCTGAGTCAAGACCAACTATGACAAGGAACAAGACAAAGACCAACACCACACATGGCCAAGTCAATATCAAGACCGAGACCAGACTCTCAAATGTGGTGATTTGCTGGTTGTAGTATCTTCCTAACATTTCCTGAAATTTCTCTTGTATTACCTAAAATAACCCATTTACTTATATTATCATTCTGTACATTTTGTACTGCAGTGTAATCTTATTTTATACCATTGCACTGGGGGTTTATGGAGCATGCATGAGGTAAACGAAATGATGCAGAGATTGATAATAATAATACTATTTTTTAAAGAAATGCAACAGCACGTGTAAAGATTTGCAAATCAATCAAATCACATTTGCTTTGATATACGCTGCAAAAAAAAGTCGTCTTAGCAAGTGAAATTATCTTGAATATCGTCAAATTTATCTAGTATTTCTTATTATAAGATTAAAATAAACCAAATATAGGATTACCAAACCTATTTCTAGACATTATTACTTATTTCAAACTTGTAATTTTCTTGTTCCATTAGCAGATAATTTTGCTTCTTTTTAGAAATAAATGTTTAAAATGCAATTATCTGCCAATAGAACAAGACTTTTTCAAGCTTGAAATGAGCACAAATGGCTTGAAAAAGGTTTAATAATCTTATATTTGGTTTATTGTAATCTTATAATAGGAAATACTACATACACATGACTATATTCAAGGTATTTCCACTTGCTAAGATGCCTTTTTTTTTTTTTTTTTTTTTGCAGAGTAAGCACAGAACAGGTAAATATAATGCATTAAAAACTAGAATTTGTTTTGCCTCATACAACTTTCTGTGACCAGATACAGCTGTGCATTACAAGTACTTGTGCTCCATTATATTGAACATAAGAAGATGAAGTATTTTGAAACATAGTCACTTGAACTGTAAAGGTGCTTTACAGTGTAACTCCACATGCACAGATAGACATTTACATTGTGTACTGTATTATAGGGAACATTACAGTGTTCATGGAAATGATGTTATGGTCTCAGGTGGTGTTGGAAAAATACTTCTTTGCAGACTGAGACTGAGATAAGACCAAGTAAAAGTTCACCTGACTTTATGACAAGACCATTGATTTATGGTCTCAAATAGCTTTTTGGGCTTCTTAATCTGCAGCCCTTGCATCATTTCAGTATGTTAGTCTGCATCAGTGCTGTGAGGCGGAGCGTCTCTGCCTCTCTGAGCTCATAAAGCGCGAGCAGCAGCGCGAGGATGTTACAGCACTCAGAGGCGCACGCGACACACAGACGGCTACACGGAACTGAAAACAGACAACACTCACGAGACGGTTTCTTTTCAATCTGCACTCTTCAGGTAAGAAAAAAACGTTTCTTTGACGTTTGGTGTAAGCTAGTGATTTAAAACTACTGTAAACAGTGTGTAAAATAGTAGCGTAGACATCAAAATGCGGACTATTTAGGCGCACTATTTAACGCGGTAGAATAAAGTTTAGAACGCAGCCATTCTCTCACTGATTTATCTTTTTTTTTTTTTTTTTTTTGTAGCTCATAGTACATTAATTAAGGTTGTGGGGTTTTTTCCCCCTTCAGAACAAGTAGTAATATCAAATTATACCATGGTGCTGTTGAATTTCGCTGAATTTTGGTCAGAAAATGAGAAAATCAGTGTTGATAAATTTTCTACAAAAGCGGCTCTGAAAATAGTTCCAGCTGCAAGCTGTGTATTAATGCGCTCGTTCTAAGACGTTATCGTTTCCATAGTAACGGCTAATTCACTGGAACAGCTAATTCACTGTGACTTGGCTCATGGTGGATTCTTCACAAACGTGTTATTTAAGAAAGAAAAACAGTCCTTGAAATGGTGAAGTTTTCCATAAAGAGACATTTATTCAACATTTATAGAAGGAGTCTCCGTTGTAATAGTCAGTAACAAGAGAGTCTTCAAGATAGAAGACGCTTTTCAGTAACATGACAAACTGTGGGGTTTTGTTGTTGTTGTTGTTGTTGTTAACCTCAAGGGGAAAAAAAGAGAGGCTGATTAGAGAATAACTGTATCAAGGACTTTCCACAACATGGAAAGTAAAGGACATCCTGAAGGTGAAATTTTTAATACACTTTATCTAATACACATTAAGAAGAAGATTAAAACTGGCAAAAAAAGGGTTCGTATCGAGCATGACAGAGCGGTCTAGAGCAGTCTAGAGCAGTCAGAGGGTGCATGTTGAATCCACGCGTGTATACTTCAGGGCTCATTAATTTTTTTTAAGAACAGTGTTTCTGATGTGCATGCTAGTCTGTGTAATATGTAATACTCTTTTTGGATGTATTTTTAAGTGAAACAGATGTGGCAGTTTCACATGATGTCTCTTCATTTGTTCTTTTTTCAGTTCTCCATTTTGTTGATCTTTTGAAATGGCAGGTTTATTCCAATGTTATAATAGTAATACTCTTGCACACTATTACATACCCTGGGTGGTTGGATCCACTCAATTCCGTAGTAAAATTGTGATGGATCCAGGAAATTGATAGAAATCAACACGGTCAGATGTTTTTGCATCAGAAATAATAAAATCCAGCAAGAATCTGGCATACCTTCATTATCATTTGTTTAGGACATTATACTTATATTTAAATTGATACAAAATGGAGAAGGATTATTTAGATATTAGGAAATTCGAGGAAAATGCCTAATATTTTGGAAACACATCACCCTTTTCCAAGATTCAACTGCATCATGACATGTCTACACTCCAGATTATTTCTACATTTCAGTTGCTATTGCTATTGTTATTGTAATTTATTTAATCTTTTATTTTCTACTAAATACCAAAATACCCTTTGTGTGTCCCCAGAATTAAAAAGAGAGCCTCTGAAGTCGGTGCTAACAATGCGGGACTCTGTCTTCAACTGCTGTTTTAACCCACCTCATCCTCCAGGTGCAGTGGAAGAGACCCATTGGCACAGCAACAGAGCACAGGCCCTGCCCCAAAATGACCGGCGCTTTCTTATCTTTTTTGACTTTGATGAGACGCTTGTGGACGAGTGCAGCGATGACGCCATGGTTACAGTGGCCCCCGGTGGTTCTCTGCCCTCCTGGCTCAAAGACACATATAGGCCGGGCAGGTACAACGAGTACATGCAGCGAGTCTTGGCGTACCTCGCTGAGCAGGGGGTCACTCCATCAAATGTCCGTAACACCATAGAGCGTCTTCCGCCATGCCCAGGCATCCCTGCCCTGCTGCGCTTCCTGATGTCGTGCCCACCACAGGACTTTGAGGTCATTTGTGTGTCAGATGCCAACACGGTGTTCATCGAAACATGGCTGCAGAGCCTCGGCTTTCGCTCGCTCTTCATGCGCATTTTCACAAACCCAGCCCATTTTGATGAGAATGGACAACTTCAGCTCCGCCCCTTCCACTCTCACAACTGCCTGCGGTGTCCGGTGAACATGTGCAAGGCCGAAATCGTGCGACGATACACGGCTCAGAGGGTGCACGAAAGAGAAGGCAGGCGATATCAAAGGGTGCTGTACGTTGGTGATGGTGCAAACGACTTCTGCCCATCGCTGACGCTGGCGCCAGATGATGTGGCGTTTCCTCGACGTGACTTCCCCATGCACAGGCTGATCCAGGAGATGCACGAGGCCAAACCCGGAGAGTTCAAAGCCAACGTGGTGCCTTGGAGCAATGGAGAGGATATCATCAACAAGCTCAGGAAAGTCATAGAAGAGAGGGCTTAAAACATGGCTGAAATACATAAACGTAAATAACAAATAAATACTAATTCTTAACACAGTTACTTTTAATAATCATGACACACACAGATACACTAACGAGGAGGTGACGTGTTAGTGGAAGCTGCTGTTACACTTGCCCAAAGCCAAGTTTCTCTTTTCATTTTCAGTGGTGAACATTTTCATACTTCAATATGAACAGACAAAAAAGTTGTCTGAAAGAACTCATGGCTTGTGTGAAATGTGGTCAGAACCTATTTTTCACTCTTAAAGCAGTTTCCTCAAGGTTTTGAAATAGCTGATTTATTTATTTAACCTAAAAAGATTCCACTTGGAACCCTCTCTGATAGGGAAACACTGCTGTAGAGTTCTACATACAATCTTTAAAGTTTTCTCTGGAGGAACAAACTGAAACAATGAGTAAAGGTTCTCGATTTGACCTTCTTTCTAGTATATTCTGGTATGTTCCAGTATAGAAGAATTCATTTGGGCGCGAGAGAAGAGAGAGTGTGAGTGCAATAATGAAGACAATATTTTAAAGGAGTTTGTTTTAAATTGACAATTTAGTATTTATACTAAATAAATAGCTTCACTGCTGTGTATTCTTTTCTATTTGCCTGTGAGTAGCTAGTCAGCATATCCTTTGGGGTAAAGGCCTGAGCTGTAAATGCCCCTGGTTTGCTATTCATGTGCAATATGCCTACTATTAGTGACATAAATCATTTATTTAAAATCAGTACTGAAATAATTGTGTCTCTGAGTCTCCATTAACCTAATTTACACCACTGCTTTGCACCACTAAAGGGTTTGTTTAGAAGGTATACTGGGGTGGTGCAGGGGTAGCATAGCTGTGTCACAGATCCAGCGTCCCCAGTTTGATCCTGAGCTCGGATTACTGTCTGTGAAGAGTTTCCCATGTTCTCTGTGTGAATGTGTGAGTTTTCTCCAGGTTCTTTGTTTTTTCTCACATTCAAAAAAAAAAATGCTAGTAGGTGAATGGTCTACTCTAATTGTGAGTCTGTGTGTGTTGTGTCCAGCGATGGACTGGTGTCCCGTCCAGTATGTATCCCTGGTGTTCCTAGGATAGGCTCCGGATGCCAGGATCAGGATCAGGATAAAGCGGTTACTGAAAATAAATGAATGATGGGGTGAAGAATGTGTAAGGACAAAAAGAAAAACAAAGAGTGATACAAAAATAAGCTACACAATATATTGTATTCATTCAAATCACAAGTATTTATGGTACATAATAATACTAATATTACTAGAGTAAAATGAGTAACTGTGATGCACACAGGTTTACATAAGAAATACAGTATAAATACATATAAATACAGTACACACTCATACATACACACACACATACACACACACAAAAGGATAAAGATGTTTTTGCATAAATGTCTAGCTGTTCTCGGAAGATCATGTTCAAGATTAGGGAAAGTAGATTAAAAATTGTAAATCTACACATTGACCTTTTAACTTAATCTCTATCCACCACATTTGTAGCATATGCGTGATTACCACAGACAATAACTTCTTCTGTTTCTATTGTTACACTGTAATAAGAAAAGAACAGAAAGCCTGTTGAAGTTTAAAGTTTCAAGTTAACAGGCTTTCTGTTTTGTTTTTTTTTTATTATTATTATCTGTAGTCACACACATGCCACAGTTGTGATGGATAGGAGATTACAACCCAGAAAAAAATGAGATTAAGTTAAACCCACTGGAGTGGGGTGGCACAGTGTGTAGTGTTGACACTTCACAGCTCCGGGGTCTCCGGCTCAATCCTGAGGTCAAGTTAGTGTCCTTGAGGAGTTTTGCAGGTTCTCCCTGTGGTTGTGTGGCTTTCATTTGCATTCTTGCAAGTTCCTCCCACTTCCCAAAAACATGGTGGATGTGGCTACTCAAAATTTCCTGTAAGTACATGTGTGTGTGTGTGTGTGTGTGTGTGTGTGTGTGTGTGTGTGTGTGTCTCTACGGTGCCTGTGATGGACTAGTGTCCTATCCAGGTTGTATTCCTGCCTCAGGCCCAGTGTTCACGGAGTAGGCTGTGGTTCCACAGCGACACTGACCAGGATGAAGCAGTTGCTGAAGATGAATGCAGATTTTACAGATCCTGAATTGTACACAGTCACCCTCCAAATAAACTATAACCGTTGTAGTAAAATACACAAATAATTGTGAGAAATGGGTTTGATTGCAGTAATGTGAGCCAGTTTATATAGAGTGACCACAACTTCCCAGATTGAAACTTTTGCCACATCACAACAAAAGCTAAAAGACTGCAATCATATTTGGCCACAGCTACTGTATGTCATTGAACTTGGCAACTGTCTACACTGCAAATAAGAGCTCAGCAGTTAATTGATTTTTCATAATCTTCTCATAATGTTTAAATAATTAATAGACAATATCCAAACATTATCAGCAATATTCATTTCTCAGCCTAGCTATTACAATCTTTCATTTACTAAATTTAGCCAATTTCTTTAGGCCAGTGATGGGGTCTGTGGAATCTGTGATTAATTGAGACTTTTTTCAGTGGTGGTCACCACAGATTAAAAATACTATCTGATTTATTATTGAGTTCTTATAGTTGTTGACTGCTCACTTTAATTAAACATGTTAAATCCTCAGTCAGTAACCTCACTCAGTAACCTCAGTCACTCAAAACAATTTAGACTAGAAATAATGTCAGCTTACACCTAATGAGTTATTAGAGTGGAAAGATCAGGAATAGGAATAGGCAAGCTATTATTGTACACATACATAAATGGCCAAAAATTTGTGGACACCTGACCATCACAACCATATATGCTTTTTTGAGCATCCCATTCCAGATGTTATAATAACCTCCACTCATCTGGGAAGGCTTTCCCTTAGATTCTGGAGTGTGGTTGTGGGGATTTGTGCTCATTCAGCCACAAGAGCATTAGTGAGATCAGTGGGATTTGCCTGTGTGCAGTCGGCATTCCAGTTGATCCCAAAGATGTTCAGTAGGGTTGAGGTCAGGGCTCTGTGCAGGACACTGGAGCTCTTCCACTTCAACCTTGAAAAACCGTGCCTTCATGGAGCTCGCTTTGTGCACAGGGGGATTGTCATGTTGGAACAGGTTTGGGCCTCTTAGTTCCAGTGAAGGGAAATCTACAGCATACACAGACATTCTAGACAATTGTTTGCTTCCAACAGTTTGGGGAAGAGCCACATATGGGTGTGATGGTCAGGTGTCCACAGACTTTTGGCCATATAGTGTATAAATAATGAGTCTAACATTGGAATAGTTGTATTGTGTTCAATAAATAAATAAATAATAAAATACTATTACTAATAATATTGATAAATAAAATGAATAAATTAAATATGCACTGAGGTAGTCTGTGTCTTTACTTCACAGTTAAAGGAATGCAAATAAATAAATAAATAAAGTTTTCGCACCCCTTAAGCCAGTCTGCTGGCTTTAAGAACCAGAGTGTTTGCGCGCGCCCTGGCGGTGAAGCGCTGCACGCGCATCCACGAGGCCGTACATCAAAACATTGCCGCTGCTTCTGATTGGTCGAGAGGAGACACGTGACCTTACAGCTGATTTCCTTGGATGGAGTGTTTTTGCTTGATGTTCGCCTCGCGCTGCCTGGCTATGACTGCGCTTCTGGGAGATTTCAGATCAGTCGTGGCACACTGACACGCAGCGATCCCCGAGACATTATGGCCCAGGCTGCTCAGATGAATGTCATCGAGATCAACAGCCCCATTCGCGTTGAACACGACAAAAAACGACGCCAGTTCAGCATCCGTCTCAACGGTAACATGACTTCGGCTATGGCTAACCTCGGCGCTCCGCGGCGTTCACGCGCGCGCGACGGCTTGTTACCTTTGTTTTCATAAAAGCCTCAGCATACGAGTGACACAGGCTAGCTGCTTAGCTAGTTAGCTAGCTAGCTCCCTAGCATGAGAATGTATATGTGTCGTATTAACTTTTTGTAGTCACCAGTGTAAGTAGTGGAAACGGGGACATGTTTGTGTATTCAGTGTCCTGTATTAAACCTCTGTGTGTTGGTGTTGAAACTCATTTCCTAGACAAGTTTTTCAGCTGTTTTGGTTTAGCTTAGCTAGCTAGTAATGTTGATATATATATTTTTTTAATTACACACATTAGCCAGCACTCGTCCAAAGCTTCACATTGCTTCGACATACACAACATCCGTCCTCATTTTCCTGCTGTTGTACAGGGCTCAATTCCTCACAACTCCTCACAATTCTTAGTTTCTTTGTGTTTATCACTGAGTGAAAAGTTGATGTATTGCTTCCGAACTGCAGCCAGACAAGCCCGTTCTCGTTCAACTTCCTGTTACATCAATAGCAGATTTTATCAGCGGAAAACAAGCCAGAGACTTATTTTTTTATCCTTTGAATCCTGGTAGTTTAGTGTTCTACATACTTTGTGGAGATTAACTAATGCATAATATTTTAACAACAATGTACAATTATTTCTAATGACACCAACATTTGCACTGGTAGCAGTGGAGGTGAAGGCCCTGGATTAGTTCAAGTGCTCCAGGATTATCTCTCTCTCTCTCTCTCTATGTATCTATTTATCTGTCTGTCTGTATGTCTCTCTCTCACTCACTCTCTGTCACTCTGTGTGTCTCTCTCTGTGTGTCACACTGACTCACTCTTGCTCGCTTGCTCTGTGTGTCTGTCTCTCTGACGCTCTGTCTCTCTTTCTCTGTCTGTGTGTATCTCTCTCTCTCTCACTCTCTCTGTTGCTCTGTGTGTCTCTCTGTGTGTCGCTCTGACTCTCTCTCGCTCACTTGCTCTGTGCATCTCTCTCTCTCTCTCTCTCTCTCTCTCTGTGTCACTCTCTCTCTCTCTCTCTCTGTGTCACTCTGTCTCTCTCTCTCTGTCTGTCTCTCTGTCTGTCACTCTATCTCTCTCTGGCGCTCTGTCTCTCTCTCTCTCTCTCTGTCTGTATGTCTCTCTCTCTCACTCGCTCTCTGTTGCTCTGTGTGTCTCTCTCTCTGTGTGTCGCTCTGACTCTCTCTTGCTCGCTTGCTCTGTCTGTCTGTCTCTCTCTCTCTCTGTCTGTCACTCTATCTCTCTCTCTGGCACTCTGTCTCTCTCTCTCTCTGTCTGTATGTCTCTCTCTCTCACTCTCTCTCTGTTGCTCTGTGTCTCTCTCTGTCTGTCGCTCTGACTCTCGCTCGCTTGCTCTGTGCGTCTCTCTCTGTCTGTCACTCTGTCTGTCACTCTGTCTCTCTCTCTCTCTGGCGCTCTGTCTCTCTGTCTGTCGCTCTGGCGCTCTGTCTGTCGCTCTATCTCTCTCTGTCGCTCTGTCTCTCTCTCTCTCTCAGTTGCTCTGTGTGACTTTCTCTCGCTCGCTTGCTCTGTGCGTCTCTCTCTCTCTGTCTGTCACTCTGTCTCTCTGTCTGCCACTTTGTCTCTCAGTCTGTCACGCTGTCTCTCTCTCACTCTGTGTGTCTCTCACTCTGTCTGTGTCGCTCTGTCTGTCTGTCTCTTTCTCTGTCTCAGTCTCTCTCTCTGTCTCTCTCTCTCTCTCTCTCTCTCTCTCTCATTCCCTCAAACATACCTGCATTGGAGTTCATGCAAATTTATTCTTAGGAGAATAATTCTAATCCCTAATTTTGTCCTAAGGGTGTGCAAACTTTTTTTTCTGTGTGCTAGGTTCTTATGATAGAGCCGTGTTGCTGTATGAATATGTGGGGAAGAAGACGGTGGATCTGCAACACACTGAGGTTCCAGATGCTTACCGAGGACGAGGAATCGCCAAGCACCTGGCCAAGGTTGAGTGTTGCTATATTCTAGTATATAAGCATGGACCAGTATGATGGTTATCTGTATTAAGCATTTAAATCGAATCAAATACACCAAATTTATGAATGTAACGACGCACATGTCTGTTACATGCTGTCAACTTTATTGAGCATTAATGAGCACATGCAACTTACATGGTGTTTGCGCTTACAATTCCATCACACCACCACAGACTGCTTCAGGAACAGCTTTGTACCACAGCGCTGGTGAATTCATGAATCTGATTGTTGAGAAGGTCCTGGCTGCAAGGCAGTGAACAGGTGTATATTAATTCAGAGCTGTTTATTTAGCATTTTTATCAGAATTTTGTAAGGACAAGAGGTAAAGATGTTCCTTTAAATTTTACAGACACAGGAAAGTGTTCAGGACAGGGAACTTTCCAGTTTCTCAGTGACACAGCAAGCTGTTTTTTTTTTTGTTTGTTTGTTTTTTTCGAGATTATTTTCCTATGACAGTATATCCTGTTGTCTTTTTTCCCTTATTTAATTATCTTACATCAGTTTAAGGTGGCCAACTGGATGTGTGGGTAATTTATAAAGGCTCAGTACACTGTTTGCTATATGCTTGTTAAGTGTAAAGTTTTTTGTTTGATTTTTACCTCCTCATTTCCTGTGTTGTGCTGGTCAGTGTCTTTCCATTTCATGACAATCAAACAATATTTGTTATCATGGCGGAGGATGGAGTCCATGATAGTCTTTGTATTTTGTGGATTTAGGTTATTTTCTTTTATTGTTATTTATTTTTATGTTAATATTAGAATTTTATATAATTAAGGAATTCTGAATTCAAAAATTAAATGATATATTCAAGATTTTTAAATTATGAATTAAAGAATTATAAATTGGAAAATGTAGAAAAATAATATGTTAGGGGTGTAACGATACACTCCTGTCACGATTCAATTCACAACACTGGCTTCATAATTCAATTCAATTCGATTCTCAGAATATTTTGAACAAAATTTTAATGAAGAAAAATTATGACTTAAAAGATTTTTTTTTATTATTTCTGAATGCAAAACAATGTGCATTTTTGTCTGTATGAAACTAAAATAAAAATGGAGGTTTAATATTTTAAACAAAATGTCCTGCAGTTTCACCATATCTTAATAAATACATTTATAAATTCTCCCCAAAATTTGATAGAATAAACAAAGTCTCTGGCCTGGGCAGAATGATCCATTGAAACGTAATGAGCTCGTGGCAGTGCCTGAAGCATCAGAAACAGAGCTCCAAAGTCGGCTAAAATGACTTTCACTGCCTCTTTCTCGGGCACTGTAGTTCACAGCAACATGAGGCTGGTGTCGTTTGAAAGCTAAACAAGAGATTTTTTTTTTTTTGCATGATTATAATGTGGTTGTGAAGCCATATAACCTACAATACATGTCTGTTGTTGTGATCCGGAGCTATCGGTCACTTCACAAGTGTAGATGATTAATGGCACAGGCCACGAAAGAATGTGATCTTGTGACTATATATTTTAACTCTGTGTGATTGTTTAAAAATTGAAATTGTTTAAAAACATTATTTTATTTATTTTTTTACATGCTCAAAAGTCAATGGTTTTCATCATATACAGTCACTTGGTGCTTCTCTGTACATCAGCAGATGGTATCTGCATATTCTGGAAGGTAATGAGTCTGGATTGCTTTGCTAAGCATGTTGGATGTGGACATTTTATTCAGACTTCTCTCTTCTTTTTTAGGCAGCGATGGATTTTGTGGTCGAGGAAGACCTCAGGGCTCACCTGACCTGCTGGTACATTCAAAAGTATGTGAAAGAAAACCCTCACCCTCACTACCTGGAGCACATCATCCACTGAGAGAGATGCCAACAGGATGAAAAGACTTCTGTTGCTGACTGTGTGGACAGGGCATTTGAGCTCCAGGGGAGGGGGGGTTGAAGGGAATTGGTCTTCAGTGAGAGAGATATTGTGTGTTAGAGAGAGTGAATGTTTGGCGGTGACAAGATAGAAATTATCAGCAACTGTACAGACAACGCTGCGGACGTATCTACGACATTTGGAACGTCCGTTTTCCATGAGAGGGGGGACATTTGTGTGCTTTGTGAACAAGTGGGCCTGTTTTTACAGCACTTTGTGGTTATGGGATCCACATGCCAAAACAGGGTTCCATGCATATCATCCATGGAAAAAAAAAACAAAACAAAACAGCAATTTTTGTTACTTCACATGCCTTTCTAGCCCAATGCCTTGAGGTCCAAGTGGTGCTCAAAACACACGTGCATGCAAAAAAATTAACCTGTTTGATTGGAAGACAACATAGGTCAACGTAATAGCCATGTACTGGGTGTGAGTGTGTATTTAGGTACCATGTGGAATCCAGGGCCAGTATCGAGTCAATAGTCCTGATATGACCCCCACCCCCCACCTCAAACACACACCCCACCACCATACACTAAGGGACAGACTCTCTCAGGATCGACACTTGAAACAGTTAACACTACCCTTCAGGACAGGGAGTGTGTAATGTGTGTTTGCATAACGGAAGCATGGTGTGAGGTATGTCATCTCTTTGTGCGTTAGAGTCGGTGTGTGTGTGTGTGTGTGTGTGTGTGTGTGTGTGTGTGTGTGTGTGTGTGTGTGTTATTCCCCTACCTACCTTTCCCCATGGCCTTAATAATCATGGTGTCCGTGAAGGCCACCGATAAACAGGGTGTGTAAGGTGCTCAAACTACAGTGGTGCAGTCTGCCCTTCTACTATAACATCTGTAGCAACATCCAGCAATTTGATGAGAATGAAGGTCATGCTCTCTGAATATTTAGAGGCTTGCCATAGTCTGTAGTGACTGTTACAAGAGTATGATTCACGCATATGAACGAGGCCTGAAATTCATCAGTTTTTACACATTCATGTACTCTATATTAATATTCAAGTTTTAAAATAAAGAAGCAGATGTATCAAGTCATTTTGTTATCACTGTTATTTACATAATTATTGAAGAAATCTTAAAAGAGAGAAAATCTTAAAAAAGAGAGAAATTTTATATTCTCATAATCTTAGAGCCAGTTTATTAGGAACATCTGTACACATGCTAGTTCATGCAATTATTCAATTTGCCAATCATATGGCAGCAGCACAATGTATAAAATCATACAAATACAAAAAAAAATAATAAAAAAAGCTTGAGTAAATTTTCACATCAAATATCAGAATGGGGAAAAAATCTGAGGCTACAGTGGGTACAGGTTCACCAAAACTGCAAAGGTAAAGATTCAAGAAAGACCGGATGATATTTTTCCACTCTTCAGCTGTCCAACTGACATTTGCTGCCTCAAATCTAGTCTCCTAGAAGTATAGCTGCCTCCAATCATGTCTCTGAGAGGACGAGCTACATGAAATCATGTTTGTAAGAGGTCTAGCTGCTTCAAATTTCTACTACGAGAGATCTAGCTGCTCAAATCTGAAAAGGAGTGATATTAATGTTTTCAGTCTGGATCACATACATGCACTGATGGATCATGCACTCATTGCCTTATGTGTCTAAACTCACAAATATGATCCTTTAATTTTTCTTCCTATATAAATGTCACCCAAGTCATTTAGTGCCTACTGATAATCCACTTAATGTGACTACATGTTTAAAAAAGAAAAAAATTTCTTCTTCTGTTCAGGTGCAGAGGTGCATATGTCACATATTTAGAAAGAAAATGAATATTGACTGAATCATGTAGACCCCATTAGTAGATTATCTAAATGCATGTAAAGATATACAAATTATTGACAAAAGTTTCTCTGCACTTATCAGATTTGTACATGTAAAAGTAGTTATGTCAACCTGATCAGCAGACTTCTGCATTCTTTATTGGTTTATTGTATGAGAATATGTATGGTCTTTCCTGAACAAAAAATGAAATATGATGAAAGAGTAAGATGTTCTGCAAATGTCAGTTAAACCAGTAACAGGGACATTGAGTGTGCCAAGTACTCAGCAGCACTGGATATTTTGGGTGAACCAGTAAAGAGTGATTTAGGATTTTCTGTGAAAACACAAAAGCAAGACTGTCAAAGTCTTTGCCTCCAACGCCTCCGCTGTAATAAATAGAATCAGGAATGTAACCAAAGGCCAACCATGCCATATATCTCTAGCCCTCTTTGCTTAACAATCAGTTTTTTATTTTGCTAAGGGGTATTATTCTCACCAGAGACTTTTCATAGTCAGTACATTGTGTCTTATCTGACATCATTACCATACATTGTGCATTTTATTGTCTTCACAACAGACCACTGTCTCTTTGCAGATGGTTGAAGGGGGTACTTCTCCTACGCAGAACAAGACACTAGACCACATTTTTATTTATTTATTTTTTTGTTACTTAGTGTTATTTTACCAAATGGACATGTATGCCACTACAGACCTACTGTCTACACCTTTTCTGACCTCAGATCAGGAGTTTATGCTTTTATTTATGCTCAAAAGCTTCAGGACTGGATATGCCTGGGTTAAAAAAAAATGCCAATAGTTATTGGTCATGTGCATTATACACCAACTACTTTGCTTCATTGCCAGCTATGAAAAGTACTGGCGATATTGACGATAATGGCCCTGCCCCAAATCATGTCTTGTAGACATCTAGCTGCCAAAAATCCAGACTACGAGACATCTAGCTGCCTAAAACCCAGTCTCTTTTAGAGCTCTAGCTGGTTCAAATCACATCCGAGAGGTCTAGCTGCTTCAAATAACGTCTGAGAGGTCTACCTGCCTCAAAGCATATCTCTGAAGGGTCTATTTGCCTTAAATCACATCTCTGAGAGGTCTAACTGTCTTAAATCAATTCTGAGACATCTAGCTGACTCAAATCATGCTTCTAAGAGGTCTAGCTCCCTCAAGTCAAGAGTCTGAAAGATGCAGCTATCTCAGATCATGTCTCAAGCTGACTCAAATCATGTCTCTGAGAGGTTTTGCTCCCGCAAATCATGCCTCAAAGAGGTCTAGCGTCCTCAAATAATGTCTCAAACTGCTTCAAATTATGCCTCTAAAAGGTTTAGTGTCCTCAAATCACGTCTCGAACGGGCTCAGATTGTCTCTGAGAGGTCTAGCTGCGTCAAATCATGTCTCTGAAGGGTCTAACTGTCTCAGTCATGCTGTAGGTAGTTTGATCATATAGTCATAATGTGGCCACTGATTTTGCACCAAGGAACAAATCAGGTATTCTGCAAATATAACAGTATAAGGCTATACATATTTACCCGGTGCCATGTCTTGTGTTCTTGCCCCCCTTTGCCATTCAAGTCTAAGGACCTGGCTAGATTTTTACGGTCAAAAATAGTGTGTGTGTGTGTGTGTATATATATATATATATATATATATATATATATATATATAGTGTGTGTGTACTATAGATAGATAGATAGATAGATAGATTAACTTGTGTTTTGATGAAAGCTAACTTGAGCTCCTTAGCGTTTCACCTTTGACCCATTTGGCACATGTCCCATCACGGGATGCTTGCTTCAGTGCTCGATGCTAAACCTCACGTAGTGCGCTGCTACAGGGGGAGACAGTGAGCGGAAGGCTGCACGTGTGGCCGAGTACCGAGCACTAGCTGCTTATATCGCCTCCTCGCGTGCGCGTGCCAGCTCGGTGAGCGTCGCGCGACAGCCGACGGGTGCAGACCTCAGTGCTGAAGCGTGGGAAGAACACAGTATGGGTAAGTCCGAGCTAGCTGAGTGCTTGATAAGACCTGCTGAGGTATAATGCAGTCGTTATAAGAGAAATCCAGATCGTCTGTGCAAAGCCTTTGTGCAGGGTTTTGTTTTGTTCTGCTTGGAATAACATACATATATGTATAGTGTTGTCCTTGCGTTCGATTGGCTGTTACGGAACATTTCAATAATCATAAACTAAGATATGTGCACTCACAGCGTGAAATAATAAGTTTAAAAAGCCCTTTATCTATCCTTTTTGCACACTATCGTCTGCCTATGTCACACACCTGACCTCTAAATTGACATTTTTAGGATATTAATATCTTTGAACAAATAGAAGTGGTAGGCGCCTCGTTAGGCAGTTGCATGATGGGAAGTGTAGTCTATAATACCTCGTATCCGCATAAAAACACAATGAGGAGAAGACTACGCTACCCATAGTGCATCGCTACAATTTTTTTTTACGTCAACGGCAACGCGCTGGTTCTCCAAGATGGCGGCGTTGGGAAGGAGGCGCGGTGTCCCAGTCAACAGGGAGAGGTCAGTTAAGACTAAAACATTAGCGCAAAACCATGTTTTGAATAAAAAATGCTCGTGTTCTTGTTGAGCTACGAGCCTGAGCGTTTATCTAGAAACTACAGAGCTGTGTGTGTTTGAAACGGCCTTTTTAAAGGGTGAAAACATTGTTTGCTTCGCCTCATGTGATGTTTTTCTTGGCTTCTTTGCTCTGAACTAGCTAGCTAGCTTGAAAACGTTGAAAGAGACTAAAATATTTACGTTACGTTTTAAATAAACTAACAATGCAGTGAAACAACAGTGTTGTCTTAATATGTTTTAAAACAACTTTAAATAGGCGGGACGAGGTTTAACAGGATTTTGCCTCCTGAGCTAGCTAGTTAGCAAAGAAATTCAGGATACAAGTTATTAAAGTGACAGCTAGTTAGCAGCCACGGCCACCCACGTCCTGTAGCATTGGCTGGTTAGTGGCTTATAATATGTTTAAACGTCAAAAGAAACGTCTTTGTTTGTTTGTTTGTTTGTTTGTTTTGGGGTGGGTATTTTTGCTGAAACTAACATAAAAAGTCACTAGCACTAAAGTTAACAGAGACAGTTTTCCAAAGCGAACTTAACTCACAACCCACGCGCTAAACAATCCCATCTTTATTTTCCTAACTTTGATATTTAATATTTTTTTAGCTTTGCTGTCCACATGTTCACATTTAATAAATGAAGGCAGGTAAATGTTTAACCTCTGCCATTTTTGAGGACAAAACATAAACACGTTAGCTGCCTGAAATAACTTTTACACAAAATCTAGAGCAATAACAAGACACTTGAAATGGAAAAAAAAAGTTATATAGTTAAAAAGGAGTTATATGTTTAGTGATTTTTATGTATTGATGCATTTTTACATTACCACTAATGGCAGTTTTATAACAATGCACAGACCTAAACTATTGAAATTAAAGACACACATTTCCACATCTGAAAATGTTTTGGAAATGTGCGTAGTTTTCACTCAAACATTTGTTCAGACATCCCCATATTATCTGCACTAAAGCGGACACATCTAACGCATCTCTCATTTCACATCTTTCTCTTCTCGTGATGCTAGGGATGCGGTGAAAATGGCCAAGCATGGCACTTTCAATTTCAGCTGAAACATGTGACCAAAAATGTTACACGTTTGAACCAGAGCTTTTTCCGTTCCGGGTTTAAAACACCATCCTGATAATAGGCCATCTCAGTTAATATGTAGACTACATGTAATATTTTTATACATTGTTTATGTTTGGTTTTTTATCCTGCTTGGTTTTGACACTTCATTAAAATGTCTTATTGTAGTGTTTGTCTCAATTGTTTTTTTTTTTTTTTTTTTGAAGCATAAAAAGTCATCATAAATCCCTGAATTTTGTTTTCAGTTTCAAGATTTTTCATTTCGGTGCATCACTACATGATACAGTTAATTATTTTTTAAAATATTAATAAGGAAACTGAACATAGAAAGCTTGGAAAGTATAAAAATCAGTCTGACAATAAGAACCCTGAATGTGTCTACCTGATTAGATTTGTAAGTTTAAACAAGTAAATATTTGTTTTCTGAGTGATTTTTGTTTGGGTGATTTTGGAAACATAGCTAGATTTGTGTTATAGTGGACTACGATTAGCTCATCAATGACTTGGGCTTCTTTTATCCCTGTCTTTAGGGGAGTGATGGCGGCGGCGGGCGAGTGTTACATCGTGCACGAGATCTACAATGGTGAGAATGCGCAGGAGCAGTTTGAGTATGAGCTGGAGCAGGCCCTGGAGGCACAATATCCCTACATTGTCATTGAGCCGACGCGCATTGGGGACGAGACGGCGCGCTGGGTGGCCGTGGGGAACTGCCTGCACAAGACGGCCGTACTAGCGGGCGCCGCATGTCTCTTTACACCGCTGGCACTGCCTGCTGATTATTCTCGCTACGTAGCTCTGCCCGCCGGCGCCCTCAGCCTGGCCTGCGCCGCTCTCTACGGCATCTCGTGGCAGTTCGACCCGTGCTGCAAGTACCAGGTGGAGTACGACAGCCGGAAGCTCGCGCGCCTGCCGCTGCACACGCTCACCTCATCCACGCCCGTGGTGCTGGTGCGCCGCGACGACGTGCACAGAAAGAGACTGCACAACACAATAGCGCTCGCCGCCCTGGCCTACTGCGCCAAGAAGATCTATGAACTGTACGCCGTATGAACGTACACACGCGCACAACACACACGTACTGATACATCATCTCACACACATGTACACACACATACACATGCTGAGAGGGAGGTGAGAAGCACTACTAAATACAAACACAAACGTGACAGAAAGCCAAAAGGCAGATGGATGCAGGGACGGAGAGAGCGATCACCCAGAACGGGAAGAACCTAGCAGCGCTCTCTTCTTCACTTTTTTCCCATCTGTGCGCTTCAATGGAGGAACGAAATGCCGGGAGGGATGGGAGGATGAATGGATGAGAAGACGGTGCGGGGGGGGGGGGGTTATGGTTTATTGGAGAAGTAAGATTCTTCCCCCCCCCTTTCCTGCACTGTTAAGTGACATCAGCAATGCACTTGACAACCCCGTCCCCTCCTTTTCTCTCCTTATCCCTGGCTGAGCTCCTGCACCTGTGCAGCAACTGTCAGACCGTGACCGCATGGTGGACAGGCGAACACACAGACATGTTTTAAGTATTACTTTGAAGCCCTCTCTCTCCCCTCCCCTGTGTAGTTTTACTGTACCCTGCCTTGGTGCATCACCTTTTCATTAAACAGTAGGAGATTTAACCTCACTGTCATCTTTGCCGACCTTTTATTTGACCTTTAATTTCAGTGCAATTTCTTAGTAGGGTTGGGAAATGCAGCTGAAACTTGAGCTTCTAATGTACTGCTAGTGCATAAAAGTCTAAAACTAGTCTGCATAGAAACATTCAGACTTGAAAGCAGGTATTAATTCTGTTTCTGAAGTGTGGAAAGGTTTTGTCACTTTATTGCCATTAGATAAATATAATTTATTACCCCTGCATGCACACTAGCACCATTTGCTTTCTGTGAATGGGTTTTTTCAATTTTCTGCACCTGGAAATTTCTCAGATTAATCCAGTGGTCATTTCACAACTGCAGTTTCTTCCTGAGTTTCATTCCCATTCAAAAGTCTGATTTTGCTGGCCAGACGTCTGTTGTTCAAATAAGACTGTCTAGTATTCAAATATCCTTAATTATTATTGCTGTCAATTTCACAGAGCGCCAGTTCTCAGACTCTGCTACCTGTAAATGTTTTCCCACGTACTCAGTGACTGAAACAGTGTAGAACAAGCTGGAACACTGATCTCAGTCATTCCTGTTACTTACACATGGCATGCTCTGAACAGATATGAAGATGAAATGAAGTTACTATGTTCAAAACTGAGCTATGGTGGATATTAACTGCTACATAAGATGAGTGTGTATTTATACGACACACTCAGGTAAAATCTCTCACTTCATAAAACAGCTTTATTCTGGGGTTTGTTTTATTTTCCAGAGAGAGAGAGAGAGAGAGAGCTTAAACAGTTCATCTGTTAGCTCATTTATCAATGAATTCTCATCCATCTACTTGTGCTCATCTTTTTCAAATGCAAACGAATGTAGGTCACGTTTAGTAATTTAAGGTTTAGGTCTTAAACACAAATTAGGTGTTTGGGTGAAAGTACACTGTAGAGAATAATTTGTAAGGATTAGTACTGTTTTGAAGTTGTAGCCAGAAACTCATCCCTCACTCCAAACAACGTGGATTCATGTGGATGAATTATGACCAGATGAAAATATATTCCTTCTGAACATACGGAAAGTTTGAGAACTGTAAATTACAATTTACTACCTATAATGCTTTTACCAGAGCATTTTATGGCACAGTGTATAGCACTGGAAGTTTATTGAAATGTCCTAATGAGTTCAGGAGATGAGCACCTCAAATGGACAGACGTGTCCATGGAAACATGGCGTGCCACATTAACCCTTCCGACCAACGTAAAAAGAAATGCAAACTTCAAACCGGACCACAAAGCTATAACTATTGCTATAAAGTAAATTTGCTGAAGTTTTCATACCATGAGTGTTCAATCTCCTCCAAGGTGCAATGTGGAGGTTTTCGTTCCAACCTGAAACAAATTGTTTAGTAATTTGAAGAGCACTGGTTGATTAAACAAGTAAAATCAGTTCATGTTTGCTTGGAGGAAAACCTTCAGCCATAATTAGCCTCAAGATAACATAAGATTGGCCACTCCTTTATTAGTAGTGATGGTGTGGAAATTTCTGAACTCGGATACATTTTTCTATCTATCTATCTATCTATCTATTTATTTATTTATTTATGAGCAGAATGTAGCACCCTAAGTAGTTCTTAAAAGTTTTCTAAAGAAACTTTTATAAGCCTTACAACAGTGTTTATTTAAAAAAAAAAAAAGGTTTCCAAGTAGAACCTCTAAGAAAAAAAAAAAAAACCATTGACTACCCAAAGCACTTTTGAGCAGCTCTTACTTCTACGAGTGTAGGATTCTTCAGACCACTTGGTGCTAATGCAGGCTCAGAAACAAATGCATGTTTGTTCACAGTTCCAAGGTTTAGGAATAATGGGCCATTTTTTCAATTTATGATGTACTTTTGGGTAAAATTGTTTGTGTGTGTGTGTAAATGTTTTTGTAGGCTAAGCCGAACAAAATTATTCTGCCAGAATTACAAAAGTTTTGGTAATGCTGGTTTTTTTTGTAATTATGTGCGTATTGTGATGAGTGTCAATTACCTATAAAGTGCAAAGCGTGTTCATGACACAGCTAATTTAAATTTAGTGACACCCACAAAACTCCAGAAAAGGTAAAGCTCCCAGAGTGCTGAATGTTTCAAATGAGGACAAAACAGCAGAAGTGAAAGTTTGGCTCAGGTCTATGCCAATAAAAATATATTATTTAGCAGGGTGACATCAGCTGAAAAGGCTAAAATTGGGAGACAAATTACAGATAAATTAGGTATAAACTGAGGTGAAAAGAATATGAAATGAAAACAGAAAAAAAGATATCTACACTGTACCCAGGCAATCATGGACACCAAACAATCACAGAGAAACTGCTATGTTTAATTGTTTTAAGTGTCTCCATGGCTGTAATTTGCGCAATCTCAGGAGGTCTCGTAAGATACAAATGTTTTCTGAACAGGATTTTCATGAATAGCATATCTCGTGTAAACGCTCCATACAGATGAATTTATTTGAATAAATTTGTTTGTTATCCAGCCTGAAAAATGAGGCTTTTTTATGGAGTTAGTAAACTGATGGTAGGTGATGTCAATTCGAAATGAGATCACATTCTGAAGCATCTTGGTGTATAAATACAACGCAGTGCTGCCCACTCTGCAAAGTAAATGAATACCTCTAATTTTACAACAGTTGTCTGCCTCGCTTCCTCACCAAAGCACATAATCAAGTGACAAGAAACAAAAAAGAAAAAAGTGACAGAATCCAAGTTGATGAAGGACATGTAGGAATGCATTGTTCTACTCTTTTTTTTTTTTCTGAAATCCAGTAGAATGTCACTTGAGGAATGAAAAGGAGTAGTAGAGTGGGGAAAATGACTGAAAAGGTATTCGTACACTCAGTGACCAGTAGACAAGTTCAATATAGGAACTAAGAGAATAGGGGAAACAATACCACAGAGAATGTTTTAATACCCTTGTCTTTTATTCCAGTTATTAGCTTTATTACATTACAATAACCAACATTCAAGATCTATGTTCAAATGGCAATTTTATATCTTAAAAAAAAAAAAAATCACGTTATAGTGCAGCAGGTAGCGCTACCGCTTCACGGCTCCAGGGTTCCCAGTTCAATCCTGAGCTCGTGTTACTGTCTGCATTCTCACGTTGGTTTCTCTATTTTGCTCTCACCACCCAAAAACAAGCCAGTAGGTGGACTGGCTACTCTAAATTGCCTCTAGGTATGAAGGAGTGTGTGAGTGTGTGTAAATGGTGTGCTGGGATGGACTGGCATTGCAGCCATTGTGTATTTCTAACCTCACTCTCAGTGATCCCAGGATATCCTTATCAAATATGTTAAAAGAGCAGCTTGTAAGCTCTGCTTCAGCTCTAGTCGAGCCTTTTTCTGGGCCAGAAAGATGCAAACAGAAGCCTGAAATGGAGGGACTAACCAGATCTACTGCATGGAAATATTTAAGGTATATCTGAAATTCCGTTATACTTCTAGAAACACTGTTAAAAATGCATTCAATCACAAGACAAAGACAGTTTTCTGTAGAGACGATCTTACTCTGTAAACTGTGGCTGCTACTTATTGTTCTTTTATTCCCTTCTCTTTCTTGGCTCGAGAGGCCATCACTCTGAAGAAGGCGGCGGGCCAGAGAGTGCGGAGGTAGACGGCGAGAGCGGGCAGCGGCCCAACTAATAAAACATCTTTCTGTCTATAAGTGACAGCCTTCAGAACAGCATGAGCCACGTCCACTGGGTCCCGTCCTGCTGCTGTGGTCTTGTCCATCACTGAGAAACAACAAAACAACAATAAAGCCAGTGCGTTCAAGGTGCTCTAACTGCTTAAGGTGCCACTGTAGTCACTGTTTGGGTACTTGGTATGCCCTACGTCCATATCAAGTACGTGAAATATGAAAAAAGTCATGTCTGGCAGTATTTGGATTTTTTTTTTTACAGACAGCACCAATATTATGGTATGCAAGGTATAGGTGTGCATCGAATTTAAAAGGTCTCAAGAGTGTCAGGTTTTTACTCTTTTGCTGGAGTGAGCAGCAAAACCATACAAGTGCGCCACTGCTAATAGAAGGAAGGTTTAATTGCAGTGGAAAACTGCTACTCGATTACTCCACATTAAAGACATTTTCTGCTTTCTTCCAGCAGTTAACCAAACATCTGTTCATTAAGTCTTACAAATAGCTGAATTAATTAAATTACGCACAAGGCACGTCCCTATTATTTAGATCTTCTTCTTGAAGCATATGATTCAGTAAACTGAAGTGAAGAGTACAAGTCTGGGTCTTTCATATCCTACAAAGATAAAGATACACTTACCGCCATATTTGGATCCATCTCCAGTAACAGCGTTGAGTGACAGGTTGGTTCTAATGTATCCGGGGCTGATGACTGACACATGTAGGCCGAATCTTTCCACCTCGGCCCGTAGGCAGTCAAAGTACGCCTGCGTCGCATGCTTGGAGGCTGCATCTAAAACACAACAAATGTTCATGTGTACATTATTTAAAATCCTAAAATTAGCAATAACCCAAAAAATAAATACCAGTAAATTCCCCAATATTAATTGCTTGTTGGTAGAAGATGTGTAATAGTAAATCCAGCTGCTTGTCGTTCTACATAATTCCTCAGAAACGGTATAAAAAACTGCAAATCTACACCAACAACTGTATTTTTAATATACTTCAGCTTCTGGTGTTGCTTCTCCTTTGCACTTCTTTTGTGCAAAAAAGAAATTGGTAATGGACCCATGTGGTTTGTAACGTACTGGGAAGAGTTCAAGAGTTTAAGTCGTTCAAGCAAATGGATCTGTTTTAAATGCATCTTGAGTGCATTTACATCTGCATTTCTATGTGGATAACCCATATCTGGATATCATCATGATGTACAATAAGAATTAAAAAAAAACATCACACAGCAAGGATTAAAAATGGTATATAAGCTCACCGTCTACTTTATTAGAAACACCTGTACATACATGCAGTTATCTAATCAGCCAAGCATGTGGCAGCAGCACAATGCATAAAATCATGCAGATACAGGTCAAGAGCTTCGCGTAATGTTCACATCAAACATCAGAATGAAGAAATGACTTTAACTGTGGCATGGATGTTGGTACCAGATGGGCTGGTCTGAGTATTTCAGAAACTGCTGATCGCCAGGGATTTTCACACACAACAGTCTGTAGAGTTTACACAGAATGGGGCAAAAAACAAAAAAATATCCTGTGAGATGGAGGGTCTGCAGGCTGAAACACCTTGTTAATGAGAGAGATCAGAGAAGAATGACCAGACTGGTTTGAGCTGACAGGAAGTCAGCTGAACCATGGTGAGCAGAAAAGCATCTCAGAACACACAACACATCAAACCTTGAGTATTTCAGTTGAAGATTAGAAAAAAAAAATCACCTGGTCTTTTTCCAGTCTTCAACTGTCCAATTTGGCCATTTTCCTCTAACCTCTCTTATCAACAAGGCATTTCCACCCACAGAACCGTTGCTTACACAGTGTTTTTTTGCACAGATCTGTGTAAACTCTAGAGACTGTTGTGTGTGTGAAATTCCCAGGAGATCAGCAGTTTCTGAAATACTCAAACTAGCCCATCTGGCACCAACATCCATAACACGATTACAGTCACAGAGATCACACTACTTCTTCATTCTGACGTTTGATGTGAACATTAACTGAAGCTCTTGACCTGTATCTGCATGATTTTATGCATTGTGCTGCTGCCACATGATTGGCTGATTAGATAACTGCATGAACGTACAGGTGTTCCTAATAAAGTGGACAGTGAGTAAATGAGTGAGTTTGTATGTATGTTATATATATTATATATATTTATTTGTATATTGTATATTTGTATATATTTATTTGTATATGTATGTTATATATATATAAATATCCATACACAGTCACACACAAATATATATATATATATATATATATATATATATATATATAATTTGTGTGTGTCCAAAAGTATCCAGAGACCTACTCATCCAACATTTCTTCTAAAATCATGTTCGAGCCTACATTAACACCCTGCGATAGTCTCTACTGAAAATGTCTGGAATATTTATACAGGGATTTCATTCCTTTCAGCCACAGGAGCACTACTAAGGTTAGACAATGAACGCTTTAGTGTATAGCAAAAACAAAAGAATTGGCCTTGCCATTCCAATACTTTCGGAGGGGACTGTATGGATATTTAGAGCACTGGACAGATACAGACATATACTGGGGTTGAGTTATACCACTATTGTGTACATTTTCAGTTGTAAAAATCTAACGCTGGTAGGAATCGTTGGTGTAAGATGGACTCGCCTACCCTCTGACACCACTATGTCAGATCATGCTCTGATCTAGAAACCCACTTCTGATTAGTACAGGGAAAGGACAAACCAGGGACAGGATATGTGTATACTCACAAGCAGATCTGTAGGGAATGGCGATCTTCCCCTGCACGCTGCTGATGACGACTATATGTCCAGCACCTCGTTCCACCATGGAGGGAAGAATTGCTAGGAAGATTAAAGGAAAAGAAGAAAAGGATGAGTTATATTTCAGGAGTTTTAACTCCTCTAAATCTCTGCTTTATTCATTATCTCTTCCAATGTAGAAACCTTTGAATCTTAATAAGGCTGCTCCTTAGTCACAGTAACTGAGTGGATCTTATAGATGCTACAGATACAATTAGGCTAAAAAAAAATCATTATGCCAAAACAGTATGCAACCTAACAGACACCACAAACTTAAAACATATGAATGGATAGGTTGTGACTGAATGCAGTTGTAAACGTTGGCAAATTGCTGAGGTATAAGAGGAATAAAACATGTAAAGACGTGTTGTTTTATTTCTTATTTAATTAGCTAACATAATAATCGCACGATTGTTACAAGTCCTACTGCTCATGATAGTTCAAACCTCATATATTCTGCGATTGCTCCTTTCTTGTAGTACTATTATTATACTAGTACTAGGATTTCTCTCAGTGCTCCAGTGTTTACATTTGCTTCAAGCTTGCAGCTTTTCTCGCACCAGTACTACCTCTTTGGTTAACGTAGTTACTGTGCTACAGAGCTCCGATGCTATGATGGATCATTCACTCAGCCTTGTATATATAACGCTACTGATGTACATCTGTGCTGCAGCTGTCACCTTGAGTTAGAGCAACAGGGCCGAAGTAGTTTGTGTCCATGACGTCCTTCTGCACAGAGACGTGTGTGTCCAGGATGGAACCGCGGTAGCTAATGCCTGCGTTGTTAACAAGGACGTCCACGTGACCGTGGCATTTCAGAATCTCCTCTGCTGCCTTGGCGACTGTCTCCGTGTCAGAGAGGTCAAAGGTCACTGTGCAGGGTGTATAGGTCTGACCAGACAAAGATACAAATAATATTGTCTTATATAAGTAAAGACTTTCAGAGGTGAGAACTGTAAATAAAAAAAAAAATGGGAGGTTAGTGAGAGTGTGAGACTGTCTATGTACCTTTGTACCTCTGTTGCCATCTGTTTTAACCCTTAACTCCTCTACAACCTCCTGTAGCCTCTTCTGGTCGCGTCCACACAGGATAAGTCGTGCTCCCGCAGCATGAAACACTCGCGCACATTCTGAAAAAACCATACACGTGTTAGGCCTTCAAAACATGGAAAAAACCCCACTGTGCTCCATATTAACATTATTGTATGCTAAGTGTAACCAAGAATTAGCAAAGAAATGATACATGATGAATATTTAGTCCTATAGAGTCAAGTATAGAATTATTGGCACCCCTAAAATTTTAATTTCTGTATCTTCCCATGGAGAGAATAACAGCACGGAGCCTATCCCTGTGATATCTAACAAGGTTGGAGAGACTTGTTGACGAATATTTCGTCCACTCTTCCATCCAGAACATTCTTACATTCCTAAGTTTTGTGTATGTGGACGGGTTTAAATAGGTTTGAGGCTTACCACAGGTTTAAATCCAGAGACTGAGTCGGTCATTGCAAAACATTGATATTTATGTCCCAAAATCATTCCTGTGTTTCATTATTTTGTTGAAAAGAGGGATTTGCAACCTCATATTTATATCCCACGGAAAGGGTCAACAACAGAGTTCCTGAGGACATTTTAAGCAAGCAAATTAAGATTAACACTTTTTACTTCAAGCATGACAAAATATGTTTTCATAATGGTGTCAGTAATTTTGCAACATGTTTTATATGTGAGAAAACAGCATTATTTTAAAGAAATGTCATACATGTATGCTTTTGTAAGAAATGTAAGAATCTTGTTTGAATGCAAAATTTTTATCAATCTTTTAATAAATTTGTGTGTAAATGTTTCCATAAGCCAAATAGAACTAAACGATTTCTGCCAGATTTACAGAAGTTTCTTCATATTCACATGCGTATGTTGATAGACGTCAATCGCCTGTAAATTACCGGGCACATGCACAACACAGCTGGTTTGCATTTAGTGACGCCCACAAAAATCCACAAAAGGCAAAGCTCAGAGAAGTGCAAAATGACTACTAAATGGCCAAAAAAGAATAATTTCTCAGTGGCAGAACTGGATGTACATCTACAAGAATTGAGAAAAATATTATTTAGCAGCATAACCAGTGAAGTCACAGTAGGTGAAAAGGCCAAAATATGAAAAGAACCCAAGAGTCCTCACTGATGCTGTGCTGGAAAAGCAGGACGCTATGCTCAGAGCGGTGGAGGACATTGCAGCAAATCTAAGAGACATGAGTTCAAGTTTCAAGCGAATATACCAAGCACAGCACAATGTGAAAAAGTGAAAATAAAGCTTGCTATGTCAGTTTAACAGATGGCTGAATTTCTTCCTGCCAGAACCCTTTGCTTCACTGATGCATGATGAGGTTTTTTTTTTTTCAGTTTTCGCTTGGGGCTGGAGGAGGAATGGCTATGATGTATTCAGCAATAAGTCACGCAGCATACTAGGGAGTATACAGCTCACTGTGGGTTGAGACATACCAGATTTCTTGTGTAAATGCTTGTACGATCGATTTACAAATAAATTTGTTCATATCCAGCTAGATAAATGAGGCCCACTGTGTGTACTGTTTATTTTATACAATCAGTTAAGATCATTTGCATGAAAGGTGCCAGTAATTCTGGAGTTGACTTTATTTGTATATCCACGTACACATGCATAATAACCATCCCCCACTGTTTATTTATTTCTTCTGTTCATTACCTTTGCCCAGGCCTGAACTGGCTCCAGTGATCACCACCACTTTATCCTGGAGAACTTGCTTTCGTTTTGCTCTGTGGATCATCCGCAGTAACAACAGCAGACCAACTGCACCTACAGCCAGCGGCCCCACACCCACGCCCACTAAACGCTCCATTCGCCTACACACACACACACACACGACACACACATGCAAATGAACAATATTCTCCACATCATTTATCTACCTGGGATTCTTAAGCTCCAGTGTTGGAAGATCACTGCATTTGCATGTTTTTCGACTCCACCACACTTTATCCATCTCGTGGCAGGTTTAGTAATAGAGCTGATATGTTAGATCCTATGCAGCAGTGCTGTTCCAGCAGCAGGATCATGCACAGTGTGGTGACGTCTTCTGAACTCATTGTGTTGATTCACGTGTGTTTGGAGAGGAAAATCACCAAATTGTCAGGCTTCTCTGATTTACCTATATTATATGGCCAAAAGATTGCAGACACCTGACCATAACATTCATAACATACAGCATGTGCTTGTTGAACATCCCATTCCAGACTTTGTCCCAATTTGCTGTTATCACCACTCCTCTGGGAAGGCTTTCCACTACATTTTGGAGCGTGGCTGTGGGGATTTGCCCATTGAGCCACAAGATCATTAGTGAGCTCAGGTACTGATGTTGAGCGAGGAGGCCTAGGGGGCAGTCACTGTTCCAGTTCATCCCAAAGGTGTTCAGTGGGGTTGAGGTCAGGGCTCTGTACAGGCCACTCGAGTTCTACCACTCCAACCATGGCAGAACATGTCTTCATGTGATAATGACAATGTACACAGGGGCACTGTCATGCTGGAACAGGTTCTTAGTTCCAGTGAAGGGAAATTGTAATGTTACAGCCTACAAAGACATTCTATACAATTGTGTGTTTCCAAATTTGTGGCACCAGTTTGGGGAAGAACCACATATGGGTGTGACGGTCAGGTGTCCGCAAACTTTTGGCTATATAGTGTACTTTAGCCTTTTGCCAACATGTACTCTGACCTTTTTATATTGCTGCTTTCCTACACACCTTCTTATACCAACATGAAATGGGCCTCTGGCAACAGCAAAACCGGAGTAGTTTTAAACCATTATATTATAATCTACACAGAGACACTTGATGTCTTTTAACCTTCCTACAACAGCTAGACTACTTTTCTCTAATACATTTGTGCATCTCAGACAGGTGGCATGTATGGAGAAGTGAGTGCACTCTTTAAGAAAATCCACAGCTTTTAGTTGGCAATTCATTTACAGTAGTGTCGTCTCACAGAACACTTTAGCTCTTACTTAAGCTAATTAAATCACTGAAGATGATTAAAGCATTGAGATGGTTTGAGATTGTTCTTGCCAGAGATTGTTCTGAACCTCCTGGCAGAGGCAACCAGGTTTTGGGTTACAATATCCTGGTATTTTCTTCATTTCTTCCTAACAGTGTTATTTAGAAGAAAATGTGGCAGAAAGTTTTTTATTACATTATTATTATGGCCCAGATTTATTTATTTTTATATTCTTTTCCCAACTTGTGCAGGTCAACAATCATCTGCCCCTTTGTGTTGAACCGTGCTTTAGTTATAACCATGAACAGGGATTTTACATGTGTGCAACCTCATATTTATACGCCAAGGAAACAGGAAATGGTCAACAGTGTTCCTGGGAACTTCAAACAATTTAAGAATAGAAGAATTTATTCTTAGTGCAACACACTCTGTGACACAAATGTCGAAAACCGTACTCTATCCAGTATATAGAGAATTTTTTTGGCTTTGTGTCATAATAATTGCATCTTACAAGTGAAAATATTTATTTTAGTATTTCTAATTTATTTAGTATTTCCTATTGTAAGATTTACAATAAACCAAATCTAAGTTTATTAAACCTATTTCTAGACATATTACTCATTTCAAGTTTGAAATAAATCTTGTTCTATTTGCAGATAATCTTTCTAATTTTAAGCATTTATTTCTAGAAAGAAGCAAATTTATCTGCAATAGAAATGGCAAAAATGTCTAGAAATAGGTGTAATAATCTTACATTTGGTTCACTGTGATTTTATAATAGGAAATACTAGATAAATCTGACTATATTTAAGACATTTCATATTAAATATGAAAAGCATGATTTAAAATTTTAAAATGTAAATATGAAACAAAATAGTTCAAATCTGCACCCAAATCTAACAACTGTAAGTGCTTTGTGTTTTGTCTGTGGAAAATCCATGAATAAAAGGCACCAATGATTATATATGAGAATTAGATTTGTTGGATGTTCATTAAATTAATCTGTGCTTCAATCTTAAGGTTGGTTATGATTTTTTTTAACACTGATAAAGCTGCCTTGGTGCAGAAATGTTTGAGATCCCTGCCCAAGAAGAGTTTTTTTTCTCAGTCCTGGTCCTGGAGCTCTCCTGCCTACCTTCAGGTTTTCCTCCTCCTCTAACACAGGGTTAGGAATCTAATGCACGTCGATGGCTGTAAGAAACAGGGAAGAGGAAGCAGGACACAGGGCAAGTGTACAATACACATCTGGCCAGATGTTTCATTCACACAATTCCATTTTCTCAGGTGGTTATAAACAAACAATTTGCCCGTTTCTGTGTCAGTTCAGAGGGTTGAGTTCTATGACGGTTGAGTTTTAGCACAGTATGTGTTTATAACATCCGTGTAATGTTCAGAATCGCTTTTCAGCTTGTTTGTATTAACTAGCTCAGTTTGTATTAACTAGCCATGTCTGTCGCGTTCGTAGTGTGTAATATTAAATAAATGAACGAAATCATTTTATCTAGAAGTGCTCCTATTGTAATGATTTTAAGATAATCTAGTGTTAAAATACTACCTGGCGCTTTTACTAGCAACAAATGAAAGTACTGAAAACGCAAGTAAGTAAATATACCAGTTATGTTCGTGTTACTGACCTTAAGCCAAGACCCATGTGAACAACACGGAAGTGACGAGGGGGCGTGGCCTCTACTGGCCAATAGGAATGAGCTGTAGGGCGGCGCCACTGAGAGGCGAACTGAAGACATGCTTACAACGCATGCGCGATGCGTGAACTCAAGTCAAACTGTAGATGACAAAATTCACCCACTTTTTAAACCTTCTCTATTTTGGATTCATGCGTTATCAGTTAATTCCAGCCATCATTTCCATAAACTGCTTTAGACCTCTGAGATAAAGCGGTTGCTCAAGATGCATAGATTTTTGGCATGTACCATGTACTAATGAAACCCATGTATCAGTATTATTAAAGTTCATCATCACCATAATCGTTGTTAATTTTACTAATAATTGTGTCTATCTATCCATCCATCCATCCATCCATCCACGCTTGATCTTAATGCTCAACTTTTCATAAAGGACAAAGACACATTAAAGAAATCCAAAAACCAACTTTGTGGGAAATTTGTATTTACACGGTGGCATAAAACCCCTTTTTTATACAAACGCAGAAATCTTTAAAACAACTGCAATAAGCTTTGATGCCCTCTAAAATAAAAAAGAAAAAGAAAACACAGTTGCAACATGTAAATTAATAAATAACCCAAATAATTTACAGTATGTTATAAAAGCACAGTCAATGCTTGAATCTGTTATGGTCTATTTACATCAAAAACATTCATTCCATCACAAACAGAAGGCTCACAACCATCTAATCGCTGGCTTCAGTAAAACTGCATACAATAAAACGTAGTGTTGAAGGTCAAACATCAAACTGTAGGGCAATCAATGACTTTATTATTTAATTTAGGGAGTCTTGAAGTAATAGTTTAATATACATTTTCTACTTAAATACAGCCAAGTTTATTTTTGCTTAGCTTTTTGTTAGTGTTGGAGGATTTTCCAATTAGTTCTAGTCTTTCCCATGATGAAAAACAACCTTTCTAGCAGTGTTTTATGATAATTAAGTTAAATCTGGCAAAGCCGGTCAGATTATGAAGCCACAGATTATGAAGACAGACTGTACATGGATGTTGTGTACTATGTACACACGCTTATGGCTTTTTCAGGAGGATGATCAAATACAGATCAAAAGTATCAATGAAGAAAAAATGTCACTATGACAAAACAACCGAGCAGCAGCCTTGGCTCACGCTCGTATACACAGAACAGAGTAGGACGGACAAAAGGAAGTGAACAGAACTGGAGGAAATATTTGTTCTGATATGGCAAATTTCTATACATGAGGTTGCTTTGTAAACAAATTCGTTTAAAAAGTGGCCCAAGTGTGGCTCGTGAAACGCACACCACAAAATGATGGCCAGGCACCCACACCCATACACACACTTGATCCTGATGATCAAGGATCACGGCAGTCTTTATTGCACTTCCAACAAGGTGAATCTCATAAACACGTTCTTTTCTTCTGAATGACGGACTGGAGTTCTCCCGCAGCGCTGTGGTGGTGTTAGAAGCTCCTCCTCCTCATGCTGACCTTTCACCTCAGACTCATGGAGGAGGGAGGCTCGTCTCGGAGACAGACAGCTCTTGGGCAAGGTCGTTGAAGCGGGCGATGTAGTCGACGCTGTTCTCGCTCATCATGCAGGCCAGCTGATTATCCACCTGGATAAACAGGAAGTATGAGGAGGAATTAGAATGACTCCATAGAGTGATTACGTTTATGTGCAGGTTAGTCTGTAAATCGCAGTTTTGGAGTATTTACGCATCAGAATCACAGCCTTTTTTTTTTTTTTTTTTTTTATATACATAGCTCCTATATTTCTAAGTATAGCCAGCCTACTAGAAGTAATATTTTCCATTTATTATTAAAACATTTTTTCATAACCATCCTGAAATCATGCCAGAGGGCATTTATTATTGTCCCAAATCAACTTTAACAGTCTGAAGTATAAACTTCCTCTGATTTTTGAAATGACAAGCTGTAAAAGAATGAGTCACTCCAGGAATGCATCAACCTTTTATATTCATCGTAACGTGTATGTGGGCTATATAACAATAATGTAATATAAAACAATATAATTTAATAGTAATGTTTTCAACCTTTACTATAAGTGCGCTTGTACACAAAAATGGATATGAATTATTCATCTAATGAATGGCATAAAAAGTGCAAAAACAATTTATGTCACAGATCCGTGAAAATGATGTATCAGTTCTTAATTCTTTTATTATTAGGAAAGCAGATAAAATGCAAATAAAATGCCATAATGTAAAAAAGTGATGAATTCTATCTACTCGTTCAACAGCTTAAACTGCAAAACAACCAGTTACAGACACATTTTATACGTCAGTACATTAATTTAAAATGTTGCTGCCGCACACTTGAAAACAATGAACAAACCACAGTGCCTTAGTATTCACCCCCTTCAACTTTTCCACATTTTGTAGTGTTACAGCCTGGAGGTAAAACGGACTTATTTGGAATGTTACAATTCTACATAAATATAATGTCATGATTCTACAGAAATATAATGATTTTATATTGATTTTCTTTTCACTCCATAATTCTGAAGTGGAGTGAAAAGAAAATCAATATATTTTGCACAACAATTCACCAAAAAAAGAGCCCCATTGGTGTGAAACCTTCAAATTAGTTCTGCTGCAACCATTTATCATAAGATTTTAAATAAATAAATAAATAAATAAATGGCAGAACAACAACTCTGCCTGCAGCAGACCATTATTAAGCACGGCATTAGTCAGAGAAGCAACCAAGGGGCCAGAAGTAACTCTGAAGGAGCTGGAGAGATAGATCACAGGTCAGAAGTGACAAGCTGCTCACATGGCAGCCCAGACACTCCACAAAGCTTAACTTTATGGAAGGAGCTGTATGAAATCCCATTGGAGTCTGTGAATAGGCACGTAGGAGACTCAGCAAACGTGGGAAAAGGGTCTCTGTCTGATGAGACCAAAATTGACTTGGCACAAAGTGCTACATTCTGGAAGAAACCTGCTCATCACACTGAACATGATCCACAGTGAAGCACGGTGGTGGTACTATCATGTTACAGAGATGCATTTTATTTAAAAGGGACATGATTGAGGACAAGATGGCTGGAACCAAATACATGGTAAATCCTGTCCCAGTCTCCAAAAGACTTCAAACTGGGATGGAGGTTCACCTTTCAACCTGACAATGACCTTACACATATTGCCAAAGCTACACTGGACTGATTCAAAACCAGGAACCTCAGTGTGTTAGAATGGCCCAGTCCAAGCCCAGATCTCAATCTGATTAAGAGTTTGTGGCAAGACTTGAAAACTGTTATTCACCAATTGTCTCCATCCAATCTGACAGAGCTTTTAAGTGCATTTCGATTGCAGGGTGTAATGATATAAAATGTGGAAATTTCAAGGTAGATAAGTATAAGCGACACTATTAACACATCAGTAGAAGACTGTAAGTGAGGCTGTAATGTGAATGGCAAGTGAGGCTGTGTCTCACCTCAACAACGTCAGGCAGGCCACGGGCCTGAAAAGAATCATGGGAGTTACTATCAAGCAGGCTGGGGCCAAGTAAGGCTGTACCACTGGAGGGCCCTGCAGGGGTGAGGACAGTCCTTCGGGTTTTATCTGGTGACACCAGACTTGCTGTGCAGAGGAAACAGAGCAGGAGTCTGATTAGTTCGTGAGTCCATATAAATGCAGAGGTTCAGTTTGCATCACGTAACTAATGGGATGTAAAGCCTATGAAACCTAAGGTTATGAAAACTCCAGTGGGGACTCTTTGCATAGTTCTATAATATCAGGACTGCTTTTTAAAACCTGCATAGATGTAAACTTTTGCATATAGAATTAAAATGGGAGTTTTGAATTTGCCACAAATAAAATGAGAACATTTGCCTCATAACACCCAAAAAAGTTAAGACTACTGAAAAATCATAAGTGAACTGGCAGGGAGAAACACCGGTGTGACAATTTTTTTCCCCTCTGTGAAAAAGAATACAAGAGAACATAATTAAAAAACTTTATACATGACTGAAATAGACAATAAGCAGACATATCCAAATATTTATATAAAATACAAGTCTGACTTTCTGTCCTGAGCTGTAGATACACTGTGGAAATGGCATTTAATACCTTTTGGCCCATTTTTAATGGACTTTGTTTCAGTGGTCACATGTGCCATTGCTTTAAATTAAACAAAACCTCATTTAGTTTGCTGTTTTCATGACACTCACAGAGCAGGCAGCCCAGAGTCGAGTCGCTAGAGTCACTGGGGTACCACTGGGGATCATGCATAGGAGATGGCATCCAGCTATGGCCGGGACTGTCCTGGAGGGAGGGGAGAAGCTTAGACCTGTCACTTCCATTGAGCTTTGGAGGAGAAAGAGACGATCCTTCACCTAAGCAAGAAGGAAAGATGGAAAGCAAAAGAGAGAGAGAGAAAGGCAAAGTGAGACGTTAAACATATTTAAAGAAAAGATTTGGCTAGGAAATAATGGTGTCATCTGAGTCCCCTAGACAGGTGCCTAAACAGGACATCTGTGACTTTTTCTTTTTTTTTTTTATTCGTTTAATTTTTTTAATTTGTTATTGCCCAGTGGACAAGTAGGTTCAAACCTAAACCAGGTAACCAAAGAAAGGGAAAAAAAAAAACCCTAATCCCTACTATCTTGTTTCAAATTTTCATTTGGTATGCACGTTTAAACTTAATGCACATTAAACATTTTCGGGAGGAAGACCTGGATGTGAAATTTACAGAGAAAGAGTGAAAACAAATTTTACAAATCATGGTCATTCATCTTCCATTTGTGCCAAGCATGGAATTATCCAATGTAAATTACTCCAGTGAGTGTATTAGGCCAAGGTCAGAATTAATAAAATATATCCAGACACAGAGCAAACTTGCAATTGCTGTAAACAAATTTCTTCCTCGTCGCACATATATTCTGGTCCTGCCCACAAATCTCTAACTACTGGACTGAAATATTTTCAGTGATATCAGAAGTGCTACATGTTAAATGTAGTCCAACTCACTTTAGAGCACTGTTTAGTATATTCCTCTTACAGAAACAATTCCGAACCACTGTTCTGAACTCATATCATTTATAACTTTATTAGCAAGACTTGACTTGGAAAACTATGTATACATAATTTTAAGTGTGGGTTCAATATTTGACAACTTTTACTTTTGTTCTTATCTCCTACATGTGTATAAAATGTCCTGTATTTATCTGTTCAACTGTAATATCCGTTTATTGCTCACTACCGAGTAACATGGAAATGAAACATGTCCTCATACAGAACCAGCAGTAAGTTCACCCAAACCCACCATAGTGTGCAGAACTGATGGCAAGCTCAATAATGGAGTCACTGATGTGAGTGTGAGGTTCTCCAGGAGGAAGGGATTCGTCTGGAGGGCCAGGGAGTGAGATGTCCAACAGGGAAGCAACACTAGGAGGTGCCAGTAGGGAGTCTCCACCCCCTGGAGATGGTGGAGGGACCCCATTCTGCAAAGAACCCTAATAAAGCATTGAGAGGGAGGGGAAAAAACACAGCTGACTTAGAAAATAATCAACATAATCATCAAGTTTCTCATTTCTGTTTCATCTTCTAGTAACTACACATCCAAAAGTGTTTTATTCCTCTTATTCCTCCACAGCAATTTGCCTATATGAACAATTATTTTATAATATGAAAGACCAAACTACTTACTTTTTAATCAACTTACAGTTGCAATTAATCCATGAATTAAGCTAGTTCTAGTATCACTTTATAACAGCTATATTACACCAGTTGTTCCCTCACCAGCCTCTGTTTTGAAGACTTTCCCATGTCAAACAAAGTTACAGATTTACCTCTGACTGTAACAAAACATTACACTGGAGACTCAGAATTGAGAATTCCACAGCATAGTGATGCAAGTGAGTATAACATACTGTCTCTTGCTGCAGAAGCTCAGAACTGGGCTCAGGCTCAGGTTCAGGTTCAGGCTCAGGATCAGAATGTGCCGGTGGTGTGGCAGCCTCAGGTGGCAAAAGGCTCGACTCTAGAACCGGGGCCTCCAGAGCAGTGGCCTCTACTTCTCGACACGGGCTTCCTGGGATAATGCCTGCAGATTTTGCTGCCAGGTCAATTGCACCTGAAGCACAAGAAACAAGTTACTCTCTACTGAAAACAAAAAAAAAGTAGACGCATATTTGTTTTGTTAGTGATCATTCAAAAAAAAAAAAAAAAAAAAAAAAAAAGGTAAAATCAACAGACAACTTCAAAATCATATGACAGTAATCTTACTGGACAGTTGATTAGAAGAAGCAGTATTTATTGTAGTGGAAGTGGCTTTAAGTGCAAGGGGTCGGGATGACGAGAGCCGGCTTTGGATGGGCCGAAAAGAACCAGTGCCTTGAGGAGAAAAATAAAAGGAAAAACATAAAGCCAATGAGATTTTTCTTCTTTACTTCGAAATTGTATTTTTATATGTTAAAACTAAAAATTTGCTAATGTTGAATGTATATATTTGTACAGATAGCCGATATGATGAGGCTGTAGATTACCAGTAGCTGAAGAGCTGGAGAGAATTGAGAAAGAGCACACATGTTGGGAGGAATCTCCTGTTGTTCGAGGCAACAATGTTCTCTACAGAGAAGAAACAGAAGAAACACTTATTGGCTGCAAATAACTTAGTTAAAAATAAGATACACAGTTACAATAATGTCACCCCAATTATCATGATTTCCAGGTTGTAGGCTCTGGTTGCCTTACCTGCACAACAAGTGGCTTCCTCAGTGGACGGCCCCTTCCTATTTTCCTTGGCTTGTGGAAGAAAATATCTGACTGAAAGAGAAACAGTAGTGTTAATAAAGTGAACATAAATTAATTGCTTAAAACTACAGTGTATAGGATTGTTTTGTATAGGAGTCAGGGGAGACACATTCGAAAACACACTATAATCTGATGTTCCCAAGCTGCTGTGAATCACCCAGACAATCCTGTAATAGTAAATCACAGTCAGTGATCACAGTAAATCACAGTCAGAGTTTTGTCAAAAGTGTTGGGTCCATCATTATGCCCCAACTTCAGGCATGAAATAGTGAAAGAGTTCAATTTTATACTGCAAGAGGAAAAAGGATTCAGAACTGACATTTGTTTCTTGCTGAATAGGTAAGGCATACATTTGTGTAATTTTATAATTTAGGGCGAAGCTAGTGAATGATTTTTAGCAGATTTATCTTCGTTGTGGAAGATAATGGATAACAGGTTGTGTGTGAGTTTATTTTTGCATTTCAAACACCACTATATTAGATGAGAGTAAGGCAACTTTTTCTATGGATAACTACACAAGCTATTTTTCTCAATTATAAAGGGGTATTGTGCAGTTCTAAAGTTTGAAGGCCATACTATAGTTTTGCAAGTCACAAAGTTTGGGGGAAAAATGTGGATTGTAAGGTTTGTAAAGTGCATGTCTCTGGTGCAGGTGTAGTCAACACTTAGCAGATGTAGCATTTTCAGGAGGACCCCTTGCTAGACAAATCTTATAGCTGCAGTCCCTCAGGGTAATATGGTCATCATGCTGTTTGTATGACAGCATTAAACCCAACCATGTAATTTAAATACATGCTCCAAATGCTTTGTGTATGATTGTGCACCATCATCTCACTATTCACCTCAAAGAGTGGCTAGGTTTGCGACAGATCAGTTTTTAGCTTGTGCTCTAAAGAAGGTGACCACTCACACTGATTGAGTCCAGCTGCTGGCGGAAAGCCAACTCTGCCTCCTTATTGGGAGAAAACATCCGTAAGTGGCGGGAGCTGTTAGGTGGCAGTGTCGTTGGAACAGCAAACACACCCCCATCACCATCACTGCCAGAAACCAACAGAGAACGTGGTAGATTCCGGCCACCTGTGGAGACACAACAACCGAAATCAGCGCATGCACGAGCCTAACTGCACCCTTGTCTAGATTCCAAAATACTGTCACAGGTTTGCCAATCATCCATGGAGGTTCTACTGAATGGAGGGATATTTTCAAACATTTAAATACCAAGTATGATGAATCATATTGACTAAACATTCAAGATGCTCCTTATGACTGAAAACCTTCACATTCATGTTTATGTTTTGTACCTGTGCCAGCTGTATTAGGCAGTGTTTTGGTGCGTGCTGTGTGTTGCTGCCGTCCACAGCTGGGGCTGCGAGTTCCCACAGCCTGAGTTTTGCCTGGAGGTGTCAGAGACTGTTCCTCCTGACCAGGCTTGATGGGAGATGTCCCTACCGAACACATGTCTGAAGCCTGAGATAGTGACAGCAAGAACAGAAACGCAAAGAAGAGAAAAACATATGTCTTATGATTTGTGATATTCACTAGATGTCACATGTTTTCAAAATTCAAACTGTAACCATCATTTGTATGCTTAAATCCATGGCTACTCACGGGTTTGGGGTTGACCTCTGAGGAGACGAGTCTTAGGAGGCAACGAAGCACGTTGTGAGTGGTGGGCAGGGCTGAAGGGCGGGGCTTGGGCTGCCACTCATACTCTAGCTGCAGCTTTCCAGGCTTGCCCATCATGAGGTAGAGTTCAGCTAGAGTGACATTTTCTGAGCCCTGTGAGCTCCAGCCCTCCTCACGGATCTGTTGCGGCGAGCGACCAGTTGCAGCTGCATCCTCCACTCGGCCTGGGGGCTCAGGTGGAGGAGGAGGTGGAGGAGGAGGAGGACCTCCATCTGCTGTGGCCCCAACTGCTAGAGGAGTCTCTGTGCTGTGGTCTGTCAGTATGGGCTCTCCTGGACTGACAGTGTCTTTACTCGCTCCACTAGAACATGTCTGGGACTGAGATGTGCCCAAAGAATCAGGAGTCCCAGTCCCGCTGCCTTCCTGTCCTGGGAAAGGCAGCAGACTTGTAGAAGTTGGAGTGACAGAAGGAGTGGTAGTGTTAGGAGCCGTGTTTAAAGTGCTCTCTGCCCCCGGAGTGCAGTTACTGCTTTCTGAACTCTCAGGTACTTGTCCATCGGCTCTTTTTATGTCTCCACCTCCAATGGCACCCTTGCCTGGTTTTCCCGTCCCTCGGACAGGCTGAATCCCTAGGATCTGGGCTGCTGGCAGGTCTCTTACACCCGGGCGACCACGCCCAGTCTCCTGCCAGTGCACAGTGCAGGAGGCCTTGGAGTGAACGACACGTGCTACTCCAGGTAACACGGTAACTGTGCTGCTTTCTGCTGGATACAGAAACAGATCTTCCGAGTCACCAGGCAGGGATACACCTTCTAGAGCCTCCCGCTCTGCTAGACTCTTAAGCTAGACACAATAGCATTAAGGATAGAAAATCTGATATAGATGTTGCACATTGTGTTAGATACAATAAACCAGACAAACAGCAAAAACAGGCTCCATTCATTTTAGGAAATTATCTGTCAGGACACTTTTCATGACTTAAACACATGACAGCTGTTGCTCACAGGTCATCTTAGAATGACTCACACCTGCACTCTTCTTAACATCACGGTCAACAATCTAACAATCCCATCCTGACCACTCCTTATGCAAATATCATTTTTTCCCACAAGTTTTACTAAAATGTTAAATTGAAATATACAGCTGCTCCCCTCACTCACACTCCCAAGAAAACACTAAATTACCAACTAGAATATGAGTGAAGGCTTATATAAAAACAATACTGAAAAGTATAGAAAACAAGAACATCATGACAAGCCCATAAAAATCCCAAATTGAATCAGAATTCTAGCTTTGCAGTCTTGAGACCTCCAGGCCTCCTCTGCAAAAAAAATTTCAGATCTCAAAGGGATTCTCCTGATAAAATAAATAAAATTAGGCAATATGCTGGCTGATAAGCTGTAGATAACTTCCCCAAGCTTATAATTTTATATTATATTATATTATATTATTATATATATATATATATATATATATATATATATATATATATATATATATATATATATACACACACACACACACACACACACACAATGTCAGCTTAGAAAAAAAAATCTCATATGCCTTGGTAGTCCAAACTTTTCCAGGAGCTTAGGCACTTTATCCATTTCTCATTTTCCAGGTGTTTTCCATAACATGCAAACCCCCCAAAACATGTTTCAAAATACTGAAATGACAACATCTATAAAACACATTTCACATGTGAAACACACATAGAAAGGATACAATTCGCTGGTCCTGAACAGCCCATTTTTGCTTCAGGAACTCGATAAGACTAGACACTTTCCTGTGCAACTCCACAACCATCCTAAAACAAACATTCCAGACATCATCAACCATTCAACAGGAACAGAGCAAGACATCATACTCAGAAACAGAGAACCAAGAAGCAATAAATCTAACATAGGCCAGATGCATGGTGGATGAGTCCTTCATAGGCAAGAAAGGTTTATGGACATTAACTGGTTGAAGATTTAAAAAAAAAAAAAAAAAAAAAAAAGGCCTTCAGGATCATATCACAAGCCTAAGGATGAAGAATTGATGAACTTATGAAGCTCCTTGAATAACTAGAAAAACCAACATGTAACCACAGATACGGTAAATTTTCTCTAAGAACACATTTATTTTGCATTTTTGGAAGGATTCTCCAGTGTCAAGGCTTTGTAACAGTCAGAGGTAATACTGCAACTTTATGTTTTCTGACATGGAAGAGTCTTCAGGGCAGAGGACTTTGTGTTTACTTGACAAGTCGCACTTTTCTGTCTTATTATCTTGAAGGTGAGGGAAGGAATTTTTATAGTGGCTACAATATAAATGATAACAAGAACTAATAAAAAATAAACTAAGAATGGATAAACTGTCATTCTTTCATGAATAAAAAAATTATAATTCTTGACAGATTGCTGTGTTATAAGAATAAACCACAACGTGTTATTATTGGAAAAGAATCGACTTCTGAGTAATAACAGAAACTCTGCTTTGTATCAGGCCAGATCACACCACCCATTTGTTGATTATTCTCCTATAACACTACACTCCATCATGTTTTATTCCTTACTTATCCTGCGAGCTTCATAGCTGACTGCCCACATGAGTGTAAAAGCCGCCCTCACAAAAGACTTTTCTTAGACCTGATGTGCGCCTCTAATTCCATATTTTTGAGGACCGAAGTCCTAAATAGTGAATAGAGTATTTGAATATTGGCACCTCAAACGTATTTGAATAGCCATGTACACCCCTAACAGAAAATGGACTGTAAGGGAATAATTCAGGAGTGTAACTGTGTGAGGCAGGTGACACTAACCTGAGGCGAGGATTATGGGCCAGACTCTGAACCCGAGACCACGAGTGGTTACTACGCGGCTGCAGCTCCAAGGCAACCTTCAGTGGCAACCGCACTGGCTTCTGGTCCTCCTCATCACTCACTCCTGAGATGTAGAAGACAAAGACAAAGTGGGGGAGAAAAAAAGAGAACAGATTAGTAACTCATATTCTTAATCTGCATCTCCTCCTAGTTTCTAATCAATCACATAACCTGTAACCATAGAAACACAGAATTCACCCTACTTACGCAAGTTCTACAATAATCCACTACCTTCCTCTCAAGCGCTACACACACGTTAGCTTTTTCTAGACCTCCATTCCAGAACAGTCTCTCAAGTTTCCCAGCTGAATACACACTTACACACACTGCTCTCATTTCTCTCTTAAACATACACACCATCTGGGTCGCACAGTTTCTTCAGTGCGCGACACATGGGGGCTTTGATCCTCAGGTTCCTGCCTTTAGAGCGAACCGTGGTGGCCCTAAAACCACACACACACACACACACACACACCTGAGTTAAACATTTAGTCAACTCAACTATAAGTAAACCACGCAACCAGGTGTATTTTATTTGTCTCATACTTGGACACAAATAAATCCACTTACCCTTGCATGATGAGCTCATTCAGTTTGGCCACATTCTTGTCATCCATCACTGAAAAGAACAAGAAGTGGAGAGAAAGCAGTTACATGTGTCCCATTGACATGTGATCAATAACGCAACTGAAAAATTCCAATCCTCGCCTTATTCTTTTGGCCAAGCAATCACACTGTACTTTAGCCAGTGCACCAGTGTTTCCCGTGGACAGTTTTTTTAAAGTTTTTTTAAGCTTTGGATACAAGCGAGTGACACCTGCTTGCCTGACAGGTCAGCGATCTTATTGTCTACCCATTTCCCAAAATATTTTTTAAAAAATAAATGAATAAAAACTCAATTTTGTATTTGTTTGCATGCTAGACGTCGTCAGCTGAACAAAGATACCGCTATCTGTTTATAGACGAGTCATTTCACGTACTGTTTAGTTGATTATATGTGATGGGTATAATTAAATAAAAAAAACAAGTAAATACTGAAAGACAATCTACCTTAAAGCAGCTAGTACGCTAAATTTTAAGCACCTATTTAGTTTGTCATCCAAATGACAAATGTAACAATGTAAAATTGATAATTTGCAAATATATTAACTAAGACGAACGTTTAACGCCGTTTTTGTGCCGTACAATTTTGCCTTCTTTCTTTCTTTTCTTTTGGCCATCGATCATTTGCTAAACTACAATAACTTTTCCTAACATAATATAACAACATTTGGTGAGCCACATAGCTACAGCTATAAGATTATTCTTCTCTTCCAATAACAGGACTTTTTTTTTGACCTCAGCAAAAAGTGAGCAAGTCTTGGGCCAACACAGTATCAACCATTGTGAAGCACAGGACATTTAAACATACACACCTTACGAAAATGTTTTTCTTTCTTTTCTGGTTGTTGAATCTACTTGTCCACCAGGGACATGAGATCTGCTTGTCCCAGATGCCGGGCTACTGCCAAGGGCTCTGTCCACCCCAATTAAGAAAATAAAAGTTACTAGTACTCACAGCCTCCAACCTTCTTCCTGAGCTCGGCATAACATATGAGTCCATAGAGCTCCTGTGAGGATTTCTTCAGCACTCGGGAATACGCTAAGGAAGACAACGAGGGGAAAACAGAATGAGCACGGTCTTGTTTGTGACTCATCACAGTACACAAGAAGTTCACATTTACGCAACACAGTTCAATCAAACTGGACGTAATAACTCAAATCAAAATGGCACTGTATCCTGCAATTCATTTTCTGTTGCAACAGATCATCTAAAAGCAATGACCTCTCCCTTCTTAACATGCACATAAAAAACAAACAGTTCCACTACACTCTGTAAAAACCACATGGATCAAAATGTGCGTGTATGAGCCTTTAGCCTTACCGTTATTGAAATCAATGTGTTTGGAGATCTTGTGCCAGGTTCTATAGTAGAAGTGGCGAACTTGCTCCTTATTCTTCACCATACTAGCAGGTTTGCCTTTCTTCTTATACTTCAGAGCAATGTTATTCTGTATGGCTTCAAAGTCCTTCCCATGCTGAGACAGAAAGCAAGACGGAAAGAAAGAGAGCAAGAAAGAAATATAGGGGGAAAAGGAATAAAAAAATTTTTTTTTAAAGTGACACGTGATCAACTCACTGCAAGTGCCAATTATTGTAATTACAGGTGGCAAATATATTAAATCACGATATGACATTTCAGGACATTTCAACAATACACTCTACATGCCACATTTAGGTTTGCTAATAAAAGGGCCAAGCAAAACACATTTTAAAGAGCGATGAGGTCAGTGTTTGCAAGAATAAATGATTTAACAGAGAAAGAATGATAAATAAAATACTGGATATAAAAATATGTTTTAACATTCAAATACTTGTTATTGTGTGCAACACTGGAGTCAGTCAGCATTTTTAAAACACTGACGATACCAGCAGTATCTCTGAAAAGTCTATTTTGACATAACCTATTACTAATTATAACTCTCTAATATAAATGTACTTGTTCTAATATGTTTTTCATATCGTTTTTAGAAAGAAAGATGTCTAATCGTTATGGTATCATTTTCTGTAAAGAGATGTTTAATCAACGTTTATGGAAGGAGTCTCCAGTGTCAGCACTTTATAACAGTCAGTAAGTTTTCCATCATGAGAAAGTCTTCAGGACAGAGGAGTTTATAATTTCTGGTATTTCTGTACTATGACAAGCTGCGTCTTTTTGTCTTTTTAATTTCTAGGAGAGAAAAAGAGAGACTGGTAAGGAAGTAAGGTAGCAGCTATAAAGCAAATAACAGGAACTAACTTGTCTTATGGACACTCCACAACATTAAGTGTAACTATAAATGGACAAAAACTATGTCCATTTAATTAACAAACATTGGGACTCATCACAGCACACCATCATTGTTTATTTTCCATTAACAGCTCACCCCATTGTGTTTTATTTCTTACTTAACTATCTTTGAGGATGTATTTATAGACTGATCACAATGAGAACTAATATGATGCACATCACAAAACATTCCTGTGGATTAAAAGAACTTCATGGATTTGAAGAACTTAAGCAACACTCATGGCAATAACAGATTACCTCATAAAGTCCTTCAAAGAATGAGTTCTTGTCCTCAGTGCTCCAAGACTCCCACTGTCTGCGTGCACGCTTTTGATTCCCTCCTTCATCTTTCTCCACCGGGCCCTGGCTCCTGGGGGCAGAGCGAGAGCTCCCTCCAGCTGCAGCACTTCCTCCTGAGCCTGCACTGCCTGATGCAGCCACAGCAGGAACCGCATCACTCCCTGGGGCAGAGGAAGGAAAGAAAGAATGAGAGAGGAGATTGGGACTTGTTGTTCTGTTGTCCACACCACACAAGAAGTAGAGGCCCCAGAATAGTCTGGATCCCAAAATATCTAGGGACGGACTAAAAATAATGAAATATTTCCACCGTGTATAGCTGGAACGTATTTATTATGTTACTTCCAATGAAGACCACGGGAATATTATAACTGGAAAAAGCTGTTTATATGACACATGCCTTAGGCAGAACAGTTAAAGTACGCACCCAAATAGACATAATACACGTTCACAAACATGACCTCATTAGATGACTCTCAATAATAAAGAACTCCACTCATCAGCTTTTTAGTAATGATATTCAGCATACAGATCACTATACGCAAGCTATACAGCTCCTGCTATTCAGCTAGATTTACAAATAACTCTAAATATTTTTCCCAGCTGCGTGTCCTAAATACACAAGCATGCACCATTTCACATTCGAAAAAAAAAAAAAAAAAAAAACAGAACGAAAGACAGTGCATTAGAATGATAAATAATGACGTTTTATCACGCAGGGTATGAATTGAAGTGTATGTTGGCAGTGTGTCCACGCTCGTCAGGAAGTGTGAGTGGGGAGTCATTCGGAGGTGTTCCAGACCTGCTGCTTACTACACTGGTCCAAAAACAACATGCCTGGAGAAAGACGCCAACAACACTGCCCCCAACACACACACACACCAGACTACACCACAATGTACCATGCACTCAACCATTCACTTAAAAACATCAAGGATTGTGCTTCAAATAAAATAAATAAGTTTTTTTTTAAAGCACCAGATAAAATCAGTCTATTCTGCAGCATTGCAACAGAAATGAATCTAAGCATTTTACCACACATTATGCATGGTTTTTGCAAATGAGTCCAAACGGCAACTCAAACGTGACACCAATGACCACGTTAAACACATTACGTGACCTCGGTGTCACGCACAGGGCTCCTTTTCTCAGAAAAAAGTGTTACGAGGTTTTTCCCAGATTACTTTACTAAACTGTATCTTTTACCTAGAGGTGTACATGTAGTGTAACTTTACTTGAAAAACTAGTTATGGTCCATGTGCGTACCTTAAATGATTTTTAATGGTATACCGTACGCACACTTCCTGGTGAAAGACACATATTAAAGAGAGAGAAAGATGCACCATTGAGGGTCCCACCCCAGGGACAAGGAAAGCTACCTCTAGTACTGTTTTTTATCAGAGAGTGTATTGCAGAGAAGAGGAAAAATTTTAAAGTCAACATATTTAGATGCATAGTCTTTAGTCTATATTGTTTGGCTTTTTCCCCTCAAAACAGTTTGTGAATTTTCATACTTCTTGAGCGTCCTTTTAATTCCAGTTTCCTGGACTTTCTCAGGAGCCATGATGCAAAGAGGATGCTGTAGTCACAATAAACTAGTATCCCATTAATGTTTTCATCTTTAATCCACGTGGGTCCTGGCAGCAGGAAGGATTATTATATGGTGCTGATTTGTTTGTTTGTTTGTTTGTCCTCTTTTAGGTGAGCTGGTTGTTCCTACCTTTGGTTTTGGTGCCGCTGTGTCCGTTCACCGCGGGCCCGTCTTTGCGGATCCGTTTGCTCGGAGGTCGGACGCTGGAGCGGAGGAAGTGATGCTGGTCGTGAGCGGCCGGAGGGGAGCCCAGGCCCGCGGGGTTCGGCTGCGCTCCGGACGGGTTCGGTGATGAACCGGAGGCGAGCGCGGCGCACGGACTCGGCGCTTCCTCACCGTCCCTCTTTGTGCTCGGCTGCTCGCTCGGTGTCCGCTCCGCGCTCTCCTCTTCTTCGCAGCCTTCGAGCTTTCGGATAGGTTTGTTCGAGCCCTCGACTCCCGAGCCGGCCTGCTGGCCCACTGTCATCCTGATAAAACACACAAAGCAAAAAAAAATTCGAGAGGCTTTGTGGACGTTTTGCTTTTAACCAAAATAGAGGAATTAACTTAGAAGAGGCGACGTTCTGCCTAACTCAACATGGCCGCCGCTGTTTGTTTCAAATCCCCCTCTCACCGTCCCGACAATTCGCGTCGAAAAATTGCATTTTACACACTTCCACTTTTGACCAAACAACACTATTTTGTCTTAATTCGGTTCTTTTTTCGCACTAGTTTCATTTAAGTTCAGTTGTGCTTTGTTTAATCCGACATTCAGAAGGTGAGCTGTACACTTTAGCGCCCTGCACAAACGACAAGCGACAACGAAAAAATCTTTCGCGCATTCGACCTCTATTTAAAGTGATTGTTTTTCGAGAACCGTTACCCATTTTCCAGCTCTTCAGCGGCGGACGAGATCTTCTTTCTCTTCACCATGAGTCCGAAGATTTTGGAGACCAATTTTCGAGCAATTTAAACATATTCTCCAAGCGAGAAAGGAGGTCGTGTGTCTGGACTCGTCCTCTCCTCGCTGCTGCTGCCGCCTCGACTCAAGCCTCAACTCCGCTCAGCTCAACTGTTCGTCTCGCAGGAACAGCAAGTCCAACTCAAAAACTCCCAGACAGAACCACGAGAAACATTTATCTACACCACAGATACACGTTCACCATCTGAAAGGGGCAAATCAACCGCTGTGGGGTCGGACCTCCACATTTTTTTACGACTTGTACCACAAAGACGACACCAAATCCTCCTGAGCACCTCCTCACTCCACAAGTCTGGACTTTGTTGTTAACTACGTCATCATAAGTTTAAGAATCGATGCTTTCTTATGACAAGTCACAATTTATAAAATGCAACGAAAATCCGCACAAATCATCCATCAGAGATGTTGAACCAGTCTCAAGATTGAGATGATGCCAGAAATACACAGGAGAGTTAAGATAAACTACACCTATTCAGCAGGGCGGGTGTAGCTTTATTATATAAACACCCTGAAAATCATGATAGGGCATTTGTACCATTAGTGTATCCTCAGAAATCAGCAGTTCTGTCCCAATCTGAAATCATCAGTATTTATAAATGATACCACAAAGCATTTGACAGCACATGTTCTATGTTATATTGTGCCAATTAGGGTGGTGCCTTCCTCTCTGTCCAGGCAACTGTAAATCTGGACCATCTTACATACAACATGATCAGCAGAAATAGTACCATTTTGACTATTTACTCCATAAAGTTTAGTTATTACAGTTAAGATATATTATTATCTTAGAATCACAGTTTAACAGGCATGCTGTACTTCAGGATCTAGCATGATATGGACCTAAAGTGCTCTTTAATGACAGTTTGGTGAAATCTGAGACATTTGGGACATAAAGATAAGGAATATAATATGATTTCACGAGTTGCACGGTATACTTTAGGTATTTGTACAAGCTGTATAAAGGATCATCGGGCTTCAAAACTCAACTCATTACTTCATTCAAATGATCACCGCATCAACACTTAAAGATCTGATGTAACTTTGCTAACTAGTGAATCTTCCTAACAGTTTGGCTCCTGGTTTATTTTTTTCAGCGTCTTCAATTTCCTATAAGCACACTGAGATGAGTTAGACTCTTTCCATGGCATTGATTTTTTATAGATTTATGTATATATATATATAAAAAAAACAAGTGACACCAAGCTAATGTAATTCACCTTCAAACACAACGACCAGCAAACTAGCAAGCAACACGGCTAGCTAACCATAATCGAGCTATCACAATAAGCTAAAAAAAGTTGCACACACTTGATGTTAAGATGCTGGAATCAAAAGCAACGACTACAAAACACTACTTTACACAGCGATATATTACCTTGTGTGGCGTTTATCAGGTTAGTCGAAGTGAACACAATCCGTAAGAACATGAAGTGGACAGCTAGCTTAGCTTCCCCAGTGACAGCATCATCAAGTTTTCCTGTTTTTTCCCTCGTGCCTCAAACCACGCCCACTCCCGCTCAAAAACAAATCCCGTGATTGGTCACAGGGTGGTCACGTGCTCAGTACGTGTGACGTCGCATAGTTTAAACGTGATTGGTCCAATCTAAATCGTGTTCCTTTAAATTTTTTTACTTTTAAAAATAAAATCTGGATATGCTTGCCAAAACGTGTGCGCGGATGATTTAGAGTTTTAATCAGGAATATTGTTTTATTGTTTTATTTATCGTTGTTGGACCGCTATGATCGTGTTACATCCCCATCTATTATTTATAGTCCGGAAAAGATAAGATACTCTATTTAGGACGAAACTATCTATGCAGCTATTTTTAGAGAACAATGCAGCACCAGTGAATAACGTAAGTTAGTATAATTTATGTACTAAGCCCAATAAGCTTTGTATCTGAGTGGATTTATGAAAATATATGATAAGACATAATAACTTTATATACTATTTTAAAAAGGTAGTATGATATAAATAAAGTTAGGATTTTTTTTTTTTTCTTTTTTTTTTTTTTTTTTCTTTTTAAATTTTATACACCGTCTTTCACTTTTGCAGTACCGTACTGGATAAGTAAGGAGGAAGACTCCATTCAGCCAATCAGCAGTTAAATCTGGTTTGACTTACAAGTTATTTTAGCCAATAGGAGGCGGTTAAATTGTGATTGATTAGCTCCTGAGCCAATCAAAAAGCAGAACGGCTCTCGAACTCTATTTTGACTTCCAAACACGTGTCCCGTCCTTCTGGGCGTGGCCAGCAGCCTCCCAGTGCTTTTTGTGTGGCTAACTTGTGAGCGCTGCGTTACAGAGCCGCCGGTTTCCGCATAGCGGATTAGTGGAGAGACTTTGAGCCGTGCTCTTAGAAGGAAATACGCGACAATGAGTTCGACAAACACTTTTCAGGGCCTTGAGGAAGGCGGAAAACCGAGTTCGAGGTATAATCAGCTCTCCTTGTGATTAAGTCTAAGTGCGCTAGCTGAACTAGCTTAGCTCATCGGTGAAAAATCCCAAGCAGGAACTTGGCTAGTTCAGCTAGCTAACTTTGGTTTAGCTTTCTGTCCTCCAAGTAATGTAATTACTTAGCATGTAAGAGAAGCTAAAAGCTAGCTGAAATGTAAAGCCAGTATTTAAAAACGGCTAATTAATAATAATCTAATCTTTCATCGACACGATTTAGTAGAGATTTAGAGATTGTGCTGCTTAAAGTGAAGTGATACAATCCGCTTTCTTGTATAATTAGCACTCAACTAAGTGTGTCTAATTTATCACCAAGACAAATATATACAGATATAAATATATACAATTTAAGAGATATATAAATGCACGCTTTGCAGTGGTCAAATGTAAGATTTTGTAATATGTAGGTTACTTGTGTAGTAGCTGTGCTGTGTATTGATTTCTGTGCGCTACACATGTGCAGGGTTCAACACTAATAAGAGCACTGATTGACTGAAAATGGAGGCAGATTGATCCTGGTGTACAGTCTCTCAAATAAATCCGCTTCAAATATTGTCACCTAATTGTTTCTGACCTCTGTCATGTACAACTTTTTTTTTTTTTTTGTCTCACACTACTGCCCTTCTTTACCGCCTTTCTCCAAGCTGCAGTGACGCGCCTTGAACGCAAGGGGGCGTTTACATATGCAGCTTTATCATGAACCATTATTTAAACAATTATAGCACGACTTTGTTGAATTCTCGATTCTGATTGGTTAGAAGGTGTTGAATAATTTTCTATAACAGCAGCTCTGACAGTTGTGTCTGCTTTAAAATAAATCACAGGTTATTGTAGTAATCCACATGATCTAAGTCTAAAAACTATTTTAAGAAAGACGTATAATCATGGATATGGTGACGCTTTCTGTAAGGAGAGCTTTATGTAATGGTTAGAAGGCTACGTTTTTCAGGCGTCAGCTGTGAGAGAGTGTCCGAGACTGATGACTTTATGTTTTCCGGTTTCTCAGTAACATGACAAGCTTCAATTTTTTTGTCTTATAAACTGCAAAAGAGAGGCTGTTAAGAAAAGAACTGTTTGTCTCGTGGACCATCCACAACCTTAAATGTAACTGTAAAGAGATAAAAAATTTTTTTTAAAAAAGTATGCTGTGTCATTCACTAATAAATGAAAAATTGTAATCGCAGGCAAATTTCTCTGGTATAAGAGGAATAAAACGCTTTGGGATGTGCTGTTGCTGAAAAATAATCAACTTCGGGGTTGAACTGCTTCACATCAGGCCACATCACACTACTGTCACTGATTATTTTCCTGTAACACCACACCCCGCTGTGTTAATGATTCTCTCTTTTATAAGTGAATAGCAGTGTAAATAAACATTCCAGGGCCCATATATGCTTATGTAGGCTGATAGATTGGTTTTGTGTTTGAGGATTTGTATATCATATTAATTGAATATTAGCACGGGTGTATGTTCACAGGGTTTTGCGACCTCCTGGTGGAGGCAGCAGCAACATATTCGGTGGCTATGAGGACGATGCCGGTGCTTCGAGACGGCAAAACAAGATGGCCTCCTCGATTTTCGCCCCTCCAGAGGAGCCTCAAGGAGGCCCCAAACGCTCCAACCCTCCAGGTATAAACGTATGGTGTACAAAAGCTCTCTTTTCCCTGGTCTTTTTGAGCTGCTGGTGTAAAATCCTCACCACACTGTAATCAGACTGGGCGTGTAACTTTTTCCTCTCTCGCTCTCCGGTCTGTCCTTCTCCATGAGCAGCAGGTTTGAGTCACTGCTTTAATCCCTGAAGGTCGCAGCCAAGCTGGTCATTCCCAATCCCATCAGTCTTGTCAATTTAGGTCAAAGGTTATATGAGGAAACTGTGAGGAGTTTCTTTATGGTTCATCACTGAATCAATTTCCCAACACTATTGATCTGAAGTTTCCAGAGTGCTGTAGGTCAACCATGTGACCTGAGTTATAACAAACACGAACCGGGCCAGGCTTTAGTTTTTAGCTTCAAGTGGTTCTCTTGTAAGCACTGAAGGCTCTGTTCTCTGATTGGCCGTCAGCCTGTGGCATGTTCTGGAAGCGTCTATGCTGATGTTAGCATGTGTGCACCCTTAGGGATGAGGAATGGAATCCAAAAATCTCAGCCACTCAAAGAGCTTGTGTGTGATTAGTTGTTGGATAGAAGCACTATAATATCCACACAGCATTAGAGTTTTACAGACTAATCAGAATCAGAAAGTATATTTCTTTAAGTACAGCATGTCCAGGAACTTTATAAGAATATAGAGCTATGACCTAAAATATTGAGAGAGGTGGTTATGTATGTATAATTTTACTCCAACTCTTTACACACCTGCTAGACATTTATTGTGTTGAGTTTCACAGATTTTTTTTAACATATTTTATATTAAGATAATGCTAAAAAAATTTTAGAAAAAAAGAAAATGTACTTTCTTTTCTGAATGTGATACAAATATTGATTACTAACTTCTCGTCCATTGTTTGTCTTCATTACTGCCTCCACCCTCTCTCTTATCCTTTAAGGAGCTCTTTCTTCTTATCAGCTGTAATTTTTTTTTTGTCTTCCGGATCATTTTTAACTGCGCAAAATGTCACAGGCTGGCTTCTACAGCTCTGGTCAGGAGACAGAGAAGGTCATGGAAGGACTCTGACTTCTTCTTTTAGTTCTATTCATAGCTATTTTGTCGATTATTGTCTTGTGTTATGGATACATGGTTTGTTGCAGGATATACCCACATCTCAATTTTACCTTCTTGGATTTTTTTTTTTGGAATTTTCTTGGAGTTTTATTATTATGTTTTTTTATTGTAAAATAGAGGTATCTATTTTACAATTTCCTCCCGCTCTGGAAACAAAGGGAGGTTGCAGTTTTTTTTTTTTTTCCACTCGGTTGCACATTCCAGTATAAACACAGCAGTGCAAGTTCTGTAGTTGGTGTTAATTATTTATAGTAAACAGCAGAGACAATATGATTGAGTGTTATATATTAGAGTGCATTATCATGCAACCAGTTGATATGTAAATGTCTCAGCAGTGATTTTAGTATTTTATATACGTGCTGTATGAATATACCATGCGACTGTTAAAACTAAATACATGCAAGTCTAAGATCTTTCTGTCCATCTCTCAAAGGTGGAAAGAGCAGTGGGATTTTCGCCGAGCCCGAGGCTTCTTCCCCGAAACATAAGCCCGTGCCTCCAGGTGGAGCGGGTAACAACATCTTTGGAGGGCCAGAGTCAAACCTGCCTACAGCTAAGAGTCATCCCAACAAACCAAAGGTTGGTTAATGTTTAAAATGGATACACTGGTCATTATTCATCAAAACTGTGTGGTCAAATCTGATGCACACACAGCTTCCTTACATGTCAGTTTCTTTGGCATGTTGGTAGAATCAAACGTTTAATTTTCCTCTCAGTTTTATTCTTTCCTGCGATCTTGGATGCTTTTATTGGCTTACTATCTCACCCCCTGCATATATTAGGGCATTACCTGTAAAGTGAATGTACATGTAGGTAAATTTTAATACGCATATGACATGTAAATAAGGGGTGAGGTAAATGAGGGCTTGATGAAGCTGATTCATCCTTTGAGCTCAGTCCAACCCTCGTTTTGATGTCATACGACAGTGTAATGAATCCAAAGCATATTTGTCCTATGCTATCCAATGTGCTTGTTTTTATGCAGCATTGCTGAACAATGGTCATTATGTATTTGCAAAATCATTTAAAAACCTGTAGAATGGAAGTAAATAGCTTTTGCTTACTGATGAGTTCTTCTTAACTTTTTACAGGACAACATAAGTTTGGGTTCAGCTGTTACAGTTGAAGCACCAGGTAAGGGATCACCACAAATGTACAGAATAAAACTAAACACTTCTTTATTTATCATTTCTAAGTTTTCTTAAGCAAATACTCCAGTGTGTTATTCTTTTCCAGTCTAATCTCTATCTACAAGGATTTATTAACACATCTCTCTGTACTGAGAAAAGAACAAATGCCTGTTTATATAAAACATTCACAGTGAAAGTAAAAGGGCAGGTGTTGAATTCAGTTAATAAATGTTTAAATTGTGCAGATATTACAACACTGATGCAACAGTATGTAATATTACTTGTGCATTCCTGTAACCTTTGTGCAATCAATGTGCCGCTAGGTGAAAAATAAAGCAGTGCTGTATATATGTCCATGTTGATAACATGGCAACAAATTTGTGGTCTCATCTTTAAAAGGACAAATTAGAGCATAGTTTGTGGATAAGCTGACTTTCTAATTTTATAAAAATGCATGTTTTGTTTACACACTGTTTTGTTTTAAATGCTGAAACACCTTTCTATATTTCACGTAAGGGTGCTTTCATACTTGGCATCGCTTTTTTTTTCCTCCTCAACTGCCAGATCATCTTTTACACGTAATGGTATGTGAAGCATCCACAAGACTGTCAGAAAGATGCTGCCATCCGCACTGTTTTTCCCCCGACTGCGGAGCTTTCCAAAGTAACATTTTGCAGAAAATTGCTGGGTGACATCAAGCGCTTTTTAAACTCCTGACCAATGAGGTCGCAAATTGGGGGGGTAAGCGAGAAAAACCAACATGGAGAACAAAGTGGCAGAGAAAATGTTAGTCTCGTTGGGACAAGTGCTAACTACGCAACATTGACAATCTCAGAATCTCTGACCCTTTCACACTACATGACTTGAATCGCTTGCGATCATTTGTTTGGTGTTGTAGGGGTGTGCACTTTACAGACCAGGCTCACAAACCGTCCATGCCAAAGCCTGTCTAATCCCAAAATCACGTTTTGTCATGATAAATGCAAGGTCATGTATCACTATTTTGTATGGAAACAAGAACTAAGAGAAGATGTGGAGGAAATATTGTTTGGGGGAGACATAGGCATTGAGAATTGTCTGTTCTGCAAAGAGAACCAGAGTTACAGTGCAAAAAGTTAGCTATTTTTATACTGCGTGTCAGCAGGAATAATGTTTTTATTTTTGCTGTTCTTAAAAACAGTTTGGGTTTGACATGCCAAATGATTTTTTTAATAGAAGCATTATTATTGTGCATTATTACATTTTGCCCTTGTCCTCCCACACAAATAGCTGGATGATAAACTGGGTTCAGGGATCTGCAGTGCTTGAGAGCATGAATTTGATTTCCTCTCGTTGGCTGTTTCTCATCGCTGTTCTTTCAACTGGTCGCAGAGGGGTTCACGCTAGGGATTCATCACAGAAAATCAAACATGCTTGAAAATATCAGTGCCTCGGCAATCTTTCACAGACTGAAAAAGTTGTGTCACTGAACCATTCACACTATACGAGTGTACAGTGAGGAGTCTGGGAAATCTGGGCTAAAATCATGAAGTGTGTACTAGGTTTAATGAGTGAATATGCAGAGATTTATGATCTGCAATTGCCATATCATTAGATATAACAAGTTGGCTATTTTTGGAACCTTTACTGGTATTTCATGTGGCATCCCACTTTAATTGTGGCTGAATTCAGTAAAGTCACACTAACCATCACTGGCTAGCACGTTTCCTGTAAAAGCAGCCTAAACAGGTTTTCTGTTCTTAGTGCAGGGAAACACCCACATGTGAGCTACAGATGCAGTAGACAGAGATTGGAGAATATTTCCTTAATTCAAAGTGTGCTAGCCTATTCACGTAAAGTACAAGAAATGCTTGTTAATCAGTTTTATTTCTGCCGCAGCGCCTCAGCCAAAGAAGATAGAGGAAGTGAAGAAGGAGGTGGCTGTCTCTCCTCAGCCTACCCCCACAAAAGAAGCTCCCCCTCCTGAACCCACAGCCAGTCAGGATGCGGAGCCGTTCCCCGGACAGCCGACGGAGAAGGACCACGAGCCGCGCCTCGGACCCCGGCCACGCTCACACAACAGAGTGCTCAACCCGCCTGGTGGAAAGTCCAGTGTGGTCTTCTACTGACCAGCGCTGTGTTCTCTGTCTCAATCACTCTCTCGCTCTGTTCTGTCTTATTAACACTGCTACTTACTTTTTTAATCACTTACCTTCTTCATGGTCTGTTATTTTCTTTGTTTTTTCGTATACCTTGGTTTAGTTTTCCCTCTTGCACTTTCCAACTCATTCCTTAAACAACCCTCTTCCTTGCTATCTGACGGTTTGAGTAACGGTTGCGCTCAATCAATCAAATGGTTCCTTTCTCATCAATCACACTTGGAGGTTGATTGTTTTATGTGAATGTGTTCTCTGAATTTGATATTGTATAGAATACAGGTCTGATGATGAAATGTAAAGTGTGTGTATGTAACAGTAAACTGGAACCACTGTCGTAATAATGGCGCATGTATGTATCTCAGTCTGAGTATGTCCTCATGCAGCAGTTCACAATCCCCGTCCCACTGCTCTGCAAGCTTTGCTGCATGGTGCTCAGCCCGGTGTGTTAGAGCGTAGAAAACACAAAACCAGCAATAAGTCCTGAGGACTGAGAAGTTTTGTTCTAGCATAGCTCTGAAATTTAGCTGTAATCAGCTAAATAATAGTGTGATGAATTCTTCCTTTTTTTTTTTTTTTTTTTCCTACTTCTCATTGGAGATTACAGTGCCATTGGGTTCTTGAGCAGTATAGGGATGTAGGATCTAGTAGCATCCCTTTTTTTTTTTCCTGTTACACCATATGCTTAGGAACACACACTGTTCAAGGAAATGCAGCCCAACAATACCAAAATGATCAAACCAAAAAGTCCACACAGATGATCGGATTGTAACACACACAAATACAGTAGCACAAAAGGCTGACTCAAGAGTATGCTCATACTCAGCATGGGTTCTTTAGCAAAAAATAAATCAACATGTCATTTTAGTTGAATACATAAATCTAAAGGTATTTGGAACATCAGAAATATTCTCTCTTGCAAGAAAATGCTCTGGATAAACAGATGTTCTGATAATTATTTTGTACCAAATACCAAAGTGTTATGTTTTCACACTTGAATCTGTTTTTCCTTCCTACACCTCGAGCTGCCGGTTTAAATTAAAACTGCAGCAGGGAGGCAGGCAGGCGGCGCACGTTTGTGTGAAAGTGTGTTTCTCACATGCTGATGGAAGCACTGCCCAAAGTGCCTGTGTGGTTGAACGGCAATGTCACAGAAAACTGTGTTACAATAAACATCTATTTTGATGATTCATACACTTTGGTGTTGTGTCCCTCTGTTTAGGTCATGGTTATAAATTCTTGTCATCTTAGCCTGTATTTCCTCTTATTTCTAAACGCTTAGGAAAGTCACACTGAGAACTCTCAATGGTGTTCCAGTTTGTCCCGTATGAGGGAACCATTTGAGGTTCTCTGAGAAGCTATAAATCAAGTCAAAGAGTGAGCAAGCACGACTTCTCTGTGTACAAACGATTGGTTTCAGTTTTAGTTTCTTCCACTTTTCTGCCTCTGCCACCATGTGGTGGATATCTCAAGAACAAGTGCTTGAATGTTTGCAGGATTTATATGGAATTATCATTGTAAACAGCAGACGAACTGATTAGATTTTGGAACTGACCCAAATGTTCAAGGTCAAGGTCACAGCAAGGTCAAATGTCTGAAATAGTTTTTCTTCAATAGCTTCCTCTCTGTTTGTCATACAGAAATGTTACTTACATGTTCATACTCAGGAACTCAAGGCCCATTTTCTGGCTAACTGCAGTTTTTTCCAGTGGTCTGTCCATCGTTCGTCCATCCAAGAATCTCGTTGGTGTGATATCTCAAGAAGAGATGCTTGAATGTTTGAATTAATATGGGATTTTCATTCCAACCAGCAAATTAATTTATTTGAGTATGGAATTGATCCAGACAGGGTCAGGGTCACAGCAAGGTCAATGTCTGAAATAGTTTTTCTTCAATAGTTTCCTTCCTCTTTGAAGGATATTTTAAGGATATTTCAGGCACACAAATTAGTAACAAGAAGGACTAGACTTGTTGGTGGCACAGGAATCCCTGTCAGTGCCACTGGCACCAAGTTCTACTTGTTTGTGAGAGCAGTGTTTTCATTTGCCATGTAGAGCATCACTTATCAACTTCACTGAACCTATGACTTTCAAAACACTTTTTTGGAGATAATTTATTAAATATCCTTGTTTAATTTGATTGGACAAGAGGCGTTCCACGAGGCGTTCTTGTTCCTCTTTCGGCTGCTCCTGTTAAGGGTCGCCACAGCGGATCATTGGTCCACATATTTGATTTTGGCACAGTTTTTACACCGGATGCCCTTCCTGATGCAACCCTCCCCAATTTTATCCAGGCTTGGGACCGGCACTGAGAGCGCACTGTTGCTGGGGTTGGTTTCCTGGCTGGGAATCAAACCCAGGCCGAAGCAACGAGAGCACTGTGGCCTAACCACTACTCCTCCAGGGACCCCAGGCATTCCAAGAGATATTTAGTATATATTTAGTATAACAGCACTGATACATTTCACTGTTTGAATCACTCTCTGGATTCGCTACATAAAATTTGAATTCTAGCAATAATTCATTACATTATAACTGTTACTACACTTACTACGAGCTGTCAGTCTGTGCACTGCATGGCATCATGCAACACTGTCCAGCTGTGGCATCTTTGGACTATTTGAACATGTGGACTTCTTTGAACTATTTTGGTTGACGAAGCAAAAGTAAATGAAATATTTTGGCCATATTGTGTCAATATTAATTTCATGTTTATAGAACTGTTGTTACAATCTGCTGTGATTACCCGTGGCCTCGTGCCTACGCTTGAATCACGGCCGTGCTGATATTCAGTAACAGCACTTTTGCTTGTGCGATGTTGCTTAAATAGCTACTGGGTTTTATATAATATCAGGTCGTGTTTTAAAGAAGACTGTGCATTGCCAGATGAATGTAGATTTTTGTACATACGAATACCATGGAAACTCATTTGTTCATTCATTCATTCATTCATTCATTTATCTATCTTCAGTAACTGCTTTATCTTGATCAGGGTAGCGATGGATCATGGGAACATTGAGAGCGAAATGGGAATACAACCCTGGATGGGGATGCCAGTCCTTCGCAAGTTATCACACACATTTATATTCTCGTTCACACCTAGGGGCAATTTAGCAAATTCACCTATTGATATTTTTGGACAATTGGAGGAAACCAGAGAAAACCCACATGAACAGCAAATTCCAAGTATTTAAACACTTAAAATCTTTAACGGAATCCTCACACTGACCCCCCCAGTTGACATGTAGTAGTCACCACATGACATACAATCCTTATACATTGACTAAAGCTTTCTCCCCTGCCACAGGATCAGTCAAACCAGTGGCAGAACATCAGATTTGGCTCAGCGCTGGGACATTTCAGCAGAGGACTCAACTGTGGAATATAACTTATGATGCCAAATTTTAACGCCAGCGTGAATTTATCAAATTTCACCACAATTTCACCTATTTTGGAGGTGTAGAGCTACCTGTCCGTCATGACACAACTGTGTGCGTGTGTAAGAAACATACCTCAAAAGCATACTATACACTGTAATAGCAACAAGACGTGAGATTGGCTGCTAGCCTACTCAGTGAGCAGCAGCAGATGTGTTGTGACTGGAGGAAGTTGAGGTATTTGAACTAATTCCACTGTCCCTGACTTTGCCTCAGCACATTTCTTCTTAAAATTTTCTTTCTAGAGACACGTTTATGTGCATAGTTTATGTTTATTGTGCCTATCCCGTGTACGGTGTATAGCCTGCACATTGAGGTTACAGTAGCTACTTATAAAGGTTGTGTAGCCTAAGCTGTAGTGATTATTGTATTAATTAGTGTACATATGCATACAGTACATGTATTCATAAGTGTAGCAAGGGTTTGCAGAAGACTTATTGTTTCTTCCAATTATATGTATTTTATAAATGGTTAATATAGTTTTGCAGCTGCTCACTTCAGCCTCTGGAACCCTACTGAAAAGCCATAGTCTGAATTAAAGAAGGCAGTTCAACATGCATAAAGCTAAGAATATAGAGGATCTTGAAATGCCGAGCATGAAAAAGTGGTCCAGTATTACTCTGTGTTCAACATTTTGTTGAAATAAAACTATACAGCGCCCCCATATGTTTAAGTAGGACTAATGTTAAAATATCACTCCCTGTAGGTCAATAATTCTGGATTTGACTTTAGATCAGTTCATGCTGTTGGATTGATTAGAATTTACTGGAATAAAAACTGGAGGCCTGAGTCATGCTAGGTTTATTCTAAATTCCCTCCAGCTCTTTTAGCATTTTATTCTCTTGTATTAGCCTACATTCAGTAAGTGATAAATTATAACTCATCATAACATGAAAACAGTATGCAAACAATTATTCATTATGCATTATTCATCACTTAAATATTATGTTTGCCATCACAGTATTTTTTCAGAAAAGTCCACATGCCATTCATACCCAATATTTCACATTCATGTATCTGTTTAAACTTCTTCCCTGACCCATCTCTGTAATGTATGGAAGCCTGTTTCCTCCACTGGAAAAAGAGAATATGTGATCAATCAAATTTAAAAGAACATATTACACATAGTTTTCATAAACCTGTTTTGTTTCTCATCAAACCATGATTTCATTGCTTATATTAAATTGAATTTAATCAAGTTTTTAATTACTAGTTTGATTTATGTAGGGTGAGTGTAAGCAATTCACATATTAATGTGATCCAATTACATTATAAAATCTCACACTGATGGGAAGAAATGACTATAGTATTAAATTAACCTGATTAAAGTATGTGTGGCATTATAGCTCAGTGAGCCCGTGCTCGGCTGGGAGTGCAGGGTAAGGGCCCGGGCTCGGCTGGGAAGGGAGGGTAAGGGCCCGGGCTCGGCTGGGAGTGCAGGGTAAGGGCTCATGCTCGGCTGGGAGTGCAGGGTAAGGGCTCATGCTCGGCTGGGAGTGCAGGGTAAGGGCTCATGCTCGGCTGGGAGTGCAGGGTAAGGGCCCGGGCTTGGCTGGGAGTGCAGGGTAAGGGCCCGGGCTCGGCTGGGAGGGCAGGGTAAGGGCCCGCGCTTGGCTGGGAGTGCAGGGTTTGATTTTATACTTGATCAAATCATGTTAGATGTATGAAAACAAATTTAGCTGGTGTCAGTGTAACTCAGCACCATCACGTGGAACTGATGTACATATTTGAATAAAGTAAAATCAGTGAGCTTTTTTCAGTGCAGTTAGAAATTGCAAAACATATTTTCTTTAGTTTTGGCAGCAGTAGTATCTTGAAATTGTGAGATATTGAGTCAGAATTTTGAGCTAAAGGCCTAATCATTTTAAGAGAATAAACGAGAATTTAAGAGAATTAAAATGATCATTTTAAGAGAATAAGTCAAAAATTTTAAATAAGAAGTCAAAATTCCGACATACTGCTGCTGCCAAAAACAAAGAAAAAAAATATGTTATGCATTTTTTCCCTTTTCTGCCTGGAAATGGGCTTCTATAGTGTAATGTCACCGCCGGTGCACGAGCTCGACGCAGACGCGGTGGCACCACCCGCGCCGTGACGTCACCCCTTTGAGTCACCCCCCCCAACCCCCCCCCCCCCCCCCCCCGCCCCCTCGCCCCCCTCCGCCCAGCTCGCACGCGACTCTCTCAGCACCCGGAGAGAGCGAATGGGAAGCGGCATCACCGCCCCACGTTAAAAAACACCGCACCGACTGTGGATGCCAAAAGCCGACTTGTGCCGCTATGCTTTATAGACACTACACCCGGGCGTCGAGCAGCGGCCAGGTGACATCCGCCTGTATGTATATGTAAACGGGCTAGCTATTTACCCTTTATTTATTTATTTAGCTCCTTATTATTATTTTTCTCCTCCATTGATTTTGTCGGCGCAGTAATGGCCGCGCAGAGGCAGGTGCAGCGTCGCGGATGTTTGTGCGCGTGATGTGACGGATTCCGCCCGCGCGCTGGGATGGGATGGGACACACCGAACCGAGGCCCGATCTTTCCGGTGACACGTCTGATGAGGCTTTACATCGAGGCGTAGGGGTGAGGTTTTAATAGCGCCGGCTGAGGGCCTCCTCTCGCATAGCGGCACAAGGACTAAACAAACAATCCGCGCGGCCGAGATTCTCCCCGTGACACTGCGGCGCATCCTGATGCTTTTCACATCCCATCATGGAGCAGTGTGGCAGCGCGTGCACCTGATGACGCCCCTGTAAATGAACCCCAGTCCCTCCTCCCAAAATAATAACGTCTGGATGTAAAAAGAATCGCACTCGCACTCTTTCTGAATCACACGCGCGTTTGTTTATTTATTTATTTATCTGATTCCCCTGCGTTACAAAACAAACAAACAAACAAAAAACACAGTAACATCGCCAAGATGATGGAGCTGCCGCTGGACGAGGTCGTCTACCAGGACGACTACGGCTCCGTGTCCGTGATGTCGGAGCGCGTGTCCGGCCTGGCCAACAGCATCTACCGCGAGTTCGAGCGCCTCATTCGCAGCTACGACGAGGAGGTGGTGAAGGAGCTCATGCCGCTCGTGGTGAACGTGTTGGAGAACCTGGACGCCGTGCTCACGGAGAACCAGGAGCATGAGGTGGAGCTCGAGCTGCTCAAGGAGGACAACGAGCAGCTCATCACGCAGTACGAGCGGGAGAAGGCGCTGCGCAAGCAGGCCGAGGAGGTGAGCGCGCATGCGCGGCCCCGGTGTCACAAAACAGCACAATGTAACAGCAAAAATACGGTTTAAAGCCTTGTTTTTTTAACTGATTAGTAGACATGGCTGGGTCAGAGGTCACGATTGGCTCGCTTGCGTGGACCTGAATGAACACCTTTTTGAATAAAATCAATTTTAAACTACACACTCTCAAAAAATACTAAACTGCACCTTTCCTTGTCACTGGGGTGGGACCCTCAAGGGACATCTTTTGTACTTTGTAGTGTATATCTATTACATGGTAATATGAATAAAATATACCTTTAATATGATTTAAACACATAATTGGACCTTCAGAACCACTCTTGTATCTTTAATAAGCTTTTAGAGGAATACATTAAAGGTACACTACATCCACATTTCCAAGAAAAAGGTATACACTAAAGATATAATCCATCAGTGACAAGGACAGGTACTTTTTCCCTGAGAGTACATGCCTTTTCTGCTTGCTTTAAATGAAGTTGACCAACCAAAACTTCTCGAGCTAAATATCTATATATATTTTTTTTCATTTGGCATCAAAAGCAAAAAATAAATAAATAAATCTGTGACAGGATATAATCCAAGCTGTTAGGAGTTAAACAGTGATTCTCAGGTACTCCTGCGATTTGATCTCACAACCTTATGCTCATTAGCTTAGAACCTTTACCATTAACCCACCATCGCCCCTAAAAACCTTATGACCACCAGTTACCATAATGCAAAGTGCATGCCGAATTCATTACATATTTGCCTCAGATAACATGTTTTCTTATATACAATTTTATAATTAGCACAAATCCCTAAGGCCATCCAAAGTTCCAAAACCCTCAATATCGATATTACAGTGCAGAAACTATATTGCCAAGACCATTTGAGATTTCATGTGTTTTGAGGCATGTGTGTAGCTGTTTGTAAGATGCTAATTGGTGTTTATGAAATTCCACCAGCTCTTTATTAGTTTTGTCTCACAGCTCCAGTGCAGAAAAAAGCAAAGTTTGAACACAAAGTGAAAAAAATGTATAGATAAGATTTTCCCCAAAACCATTTTTAATTGACCAGAAACAGTCTAATTCAATCTTCAAAAATCTTTATGCTTCGTAAAATATTTGAATATGAATATGCATACTAATTCGGGTATTTATTCCCAGCCTCTATCTGTTTTTTTGTCAGCCCCATCACTGTAATTCTGCTGTAATTGGGATCCTGAAGGTTTATCTTGCTCATGCAAAATGATCTCAGAGGAAGCATAACTTTTATGACATGTAATGTTGTGAAAGAATCCCTCTCCTTTGCTTAAGCAAGATAATCTTTGGAACCACAAGAATTACACAATTCTTATGTAAACACACATTGACACTCTAACACATCAGATTTTTTTCCTTGCACTCCCCTGAGCAACTTCAGCTGGAAATAATATAACAAAACATAACTCTAAACTGTATTATTTCTTATTTCGATCATTTCTGAATTTTAAAAATGAACATATTTTACAAATATGTTTTTAAAAGTTTTTAAAGTTGGGGTTGGCCTTAGATGTGAGTCAAGAACTATAACATCAACTCATGCTAAAGGTAGGCTGTCAAAAAGCATCTTTGAGAGTGAGAGAAGACACACTGAAAATCATCCCTTGTATATCTATTGTTTTAGAAGCTGAGTATTGAAGGGAGGTTAACCAGGAGGCTGTGAAAGAGAAACTACAGAAGACGGGATTTTAAAATCTAATTTCTATTATGATAGTGTATTCATCTTATATATGACTGACATTTCCATAAATGATTGCAAGCTCTTTGTGTGATTGACTGGGAAACAGCTAAAAAAATAACTGGGTTTAGGCGCAAATATAGTTTTATTGCCAATAATATTCTTTGACACCTAAACTTGAAGAAACCATAAATATATTTCATCAAAATGGCATGTTTTTAATCTTGACTAGAATCATTTTATTCTTGGCTATCTTCGTGCAAAGATCATGTTGTGTAAGGAGCCGGTTGCCATAAGATGTCTAAAACCGCACTAACTAAGTGCAATTTCCTCACATAGTGAATGTCATGTTTTGATCAAGTTGTTGGATAGCTACATGTTATAGAGAAATAGACATAATCCTAATTTATTTTGTTTGTAATCAGATACCGGCTGTCAAAATGGCTGGGATGCTTCTCTGCAATTCGGAGTACATATATACGTATACAGTGGATTCAGAAAGTATTCCGACCCCTTTACTTGTTGCACCATTTATTGAGTTGTGGATTTGATTTTGAATGGATATAATTACCATTTTTCCCCATCAATCTACACTTAATTGTATAATGACATAATGACAAACTGAAAACAAGTTTTTAGAGATTTTTGAAAATTAAATAAAAAATCAAATTCTGAAATCTCTTATTTACAAAAATGTTCAGACCCTTTGCTGTAGCACTCCAAATTGTGGTCAGGTGCATCCTGTTTGCTTTAATTATCCTTGAGATGTGTCTAGAACTCAATTGGAGTCCACCTGTTCCAATTTGAATTGATTGGACATAGAATGGAAAGGCACTAACCAGGGTCTATACGGGCCCTCAATTTACAATGCATTGTCAGGACAAAAACCAAGCCATGAAGTCCATGAAACTGTCTGTGGAACTCCACGATCAAATTGTGGCAAGGCATAGATCAGGGTAAGGATATAAAACAATTTGTAAGGCTTCAGTGCTCCCAGGACCACAGTGGCCTCAATACTTTTGAAATGGAAGAAACTTGGCATAACCTTGCCGGCCAAACTGGGCATCCAGGAAAGAAAGGCTTTGGTCAGGGAGGTAAGAAAGAACCCAACAGTCACTCTAAAAGAGCTCCAGAAATCCTGTGCAGAGATGGGAGAACCTGTTGGACAGACAACCATCTCTGCAGCACTCCATAAATCAGACCTCCAACTGCAGAGTGGCAAGACAGAAGCCACTGTTGAGTGAAAGGGATATGACAGGATAAGGGACTCTGGCAACATCTGGAAAAAAGACTTTGTGCTCTGATGAACTCTTTGGGCAAAACAGCAAGCATGTATGGCAAAAAATAGGTACTGCACATCCCTATGGTGAAGCATGGTGGTGGCAGCATCATGCTATGGGGTGCTTCTCAGCAGCAGGGAGCGGGAGATGGGTAACAATTGAGGGAAGGATGAATACAGCCAAATACAGGAACATCCTTGAAGAAAACCTCCTTCAGAGCGCACACAATTCGCAGTTCACCTTTCAACACAACAATGATCCTAAGCATACAGCAAAAACATCACTGGAGTGGCTTCAAGGCAAGTCTCTGAATGTCCTTAAGTGGGCCAGCCAAAGCCTAGACTTAAATCCCATCAATTATCTGTGGAGAGACCTGAAGATGGCGGTTCACAAATGCTCACCATCCAGTCTGATGGAGCTTGAGACGATCTGCCATGAAGAATGGGATGAACTGCCCAAATCCAGGTATGCAAAGCTTGTAGAGACGTATACAAGAAGTACTTCTACAAAGTATTGAATAAAGGGTCTGAATGCTTTTGTGTATAAGAGATTTCAGTTTTTGATTTTTAATTAATTTTCAAAAAACGTTTTCACTCCATCATCATGGGTGATTAAATGTAGATTGACAGGTAAAATGGCAATTATATCCATTGAAAATCAAATCCACAACACAATAAAGTGTGCAACAAGTAAAGTGGTCTGAATACTTTCTGAATCCACTGTATATATGCAGCACTGTGCAAAAATCTTAGGCACATTCAGAGAAATGCTGTAGAGCAAAGATGTCTTCAGAAATAATGAAATTAAATATTTTTACATTAAGAAAATACTATAAAGAGCATTAAACAGTAATAAATGAAACAATATTGTCAATATTTGGTGTGATGACCCTTGGCTTTAAAAAAAAATTAGTAGTCTCAGGTACAATTTTATAAGGAAATTAGCTGTAAGTTTTACTGAGCATCTTGCAGAAGCAGGCACAGTTCTTCTGGAGACTTTGACGGTCACACTTTTTCATTTTTGCAGCAAAATCCAGCAGCCTTCTTTGTTTTTTTGTTTTTGACCGAAAAGGGATATCTTACATAATGTGCTGCTTTCTTTACTGACATACAAACATTTTTTTTGTAACATTTAATTTTGTGCTGGAAAACTAATGTTTGGAAATCTAAAATGTTTTGTACTGACTCGATAATGTCGAGTATATGTTGATTTTATGATACAAGTCATAAAATAAAAATCTATAACAAAGTTTGTACTAAAAAAAGTAGGGTGCCTAAGACTTTTGCACAGTACTATATGTGTAACATATATATATACATATTATGTCACCAAATTTTACCCAGACTGCCACACATTTGTGTTTCCACAATCTACAATTATGCTGGTTTTATTCAGCTGCCTGTTCTGCATTAACACAATTTCACAACTGGTCGATTCCCTAACAAGTGTTTCCTCTACACACTTTAAAAAAGGAATCCTTCCCAAACAATTTCCTTTCTAAACCCTCTCTCTTACACACACTACTCCACATTCTCTCTCCACACTGCACTAACCATGCCGTCATTGTGTGCATCTGGCACTAAAGCAGGCGCTGCCAGACTGACCAAGCAGCTGCTGAAAAATCAAATGGCTTTAAAACCCTCACACAAAGCCTCTGCAGTGTTATCGCAGAACACTGGCACTGCCAAGGCCTCCTCCATATGTTACCACTGCTTCACACCCAGTGCTCCATGGCAGCTCAGTGGCTCAGAAGGAATTAGAAAGATGTTGGAGAAATCACATTAGAAATGCAGCTTTAAAGTGTGAAATATTACAACACTGAAGCTGAAAGAGCTGAGGATTACACATCACCTGTGTAGTAAACTCAAAGAGGAAGAGGTGATTTACGATAGTAGGGTTGAGAATTCACTGAAGATCTATTTGGTTCAAAGTACTACATTGATGATAGAGCACAACTACAATTTGTAAAAATCCAATTATTTAAAATTCCTTGCTTACGAAGTCTGGATAAGCAAATAACATGACGACAAGTTACCCTTTAATAATTAACCATTAATGAGTAGTTTATGGCTATAATCAACAAGACAGTTTGAAGTGGTTATGTTTTGTTTCACACTGGCACGCATCATGCTACTACTTTTGACTAATACTGTGAACTCTGACAGATAAGACTCATCTATTTTCAATATGATGCAGGAAGAATAAATGCATACGTCAGTGTTTAGAGATGTTTCATCTGTGAATACTTCTGATGTTCACATGCCCATCTGTAATGCATTACTGAAAAAGTTTGCATTTGGAGTGCCTTGCTAAAGCATTTTGATTGTTGTTGTTGGTTTTTAAGCCAGAAAAACAGCGAAGCTACAAAAAGGGTTCATATGACTAGGAATAAAACACAACAGGGCCTGTTGGTACAGGAAAGTAATCAATGATTGGTTGGTGTGATGCGGCCCACCATGAACTGAGTTACTGTTAGAAAATGCATCCTGACATAAAACATCAACATATCAATAATTTCACACTTTAAATACAGTTATGTGAGGTGTCCACCATACAACTCCCTCTGTAAGCAGTTACTATACAAAGAATAACATATTAGAATGGGCACATTAATATAAATGATGATTTAATGGATGAATAATGGCCTAGAAACAAATTTCAACCCAAAACCTGTATTAAAATGTCTTTAAGACAATGACAGTAAATATATATTTAATCTAGTGGGTCCAGTTTTTTCAGTGGCAGTGTATTATCACAAAGGGCAGTATTGTGATACTGGTTTATACAGGATATATATATATATATATATATATATATATATATATATATATATATATATATATATATATAAAATCGTGCAGACCTCCCATACATCCCTTAAATGCGTCAGACTGGATGTGCAGTCTGAGCTATTTTTTTTTTATCTTTATGCTCAGCAGCCACAAAGACAAGCATAGCAAAATTGAGGTTTTCCTGTAAATAAGGCGAATGTTGCTAAAGATATATTGGTTATTTATAGAATTCTTAAGTATTAGTATAGTCTGGTTTTGCTCCTGCAGGAGAAGTAGGACTGCTGGGTCATCCAGGTTGGGTTTTTTCCCAGGAGGTGTCTAACCCAGGAGGTGTTTTTTTGTATCTAAAGTGTAGAGAACATGTAGCTGTGGGTGCAGTGTATTTTTGGCTGCAGGTTGCAGAGAGAGAAGGGTTTAATGCATGAATAAGAGCTATTGGCAATACAAATATTACAATTTGTAGGAACTTATCTGGAGCAGACAGTGGAGAACAGTGTTGTTCTGCTCCTAATTTCAAAATCAGAAGGTTTATATTTTAATGGAGCTTATATTGGTTCCAGTGGGAGTACAGGTTTCTCCCCAAAGCAAAATGAAGTAATCATTTTCACAATATTCAGAAAGATTACTGGAGTACAGATTATTAAAAATAGGATTGTTTTAATATCCGGGCATGTGTTTTAGTGTTGTGTTTTGGGTGTAGAGGACGGCAGTGAGAGGAGGATGGGTGGAGAAGGTGATTACGGGTAATCAATAACCCACAGCAGGAGCCTGGCGCTGTAACCTGATTCTCTTATTATGAGAAAGAAGGAAATAACAGGGAGGGGGAAGGGATGGAGAGACAGGAGGAAAGACAGAGAGGGATGCAGAGAGGAGTGGAGGGTTAGAGAGTAGACAGCCTTCTCCAGTTTCTTCTCCTGCGGGATTATGAGTCCATATCGGACACAACGAGGACAGCTCCTGCTGTATACGCCAGACTGATCTTTCAAATGCTGCCATGCATGGATCAGTATGATATTATCCACTGAGTCAAATCATTAGTGTAATTGGTGTAGTAGTGAAGAACATCAAAAGGAATTTGACAGTGTAGAAACTCGAGTGTGTGCATCATTTATGTGGACGGTTTTTAAATTTACACTTTTACAAAATTCAATTTTATTTGTACTGTTCACAAAGCAGTCAGAAAATAACTTTGTGATCTAGATCCCTAATGAGCAAGCCGGAGATGACAGTGGCAAGGAAAAACTCCCTGAAATAACCCTGAGAGCAACCAGACTCAAAAGGGAAACTCTTCTGGGTGACACTGGATATTGGAATTTTATAAATCATTACAGTATACAGGTGTAGAAGAGTGAAGGCAAACACTACGAAGTGTGTTGAAAGGATGTTCAGTGTGAGCAGCTAATGAGAATAAGTGTCCCAGGATGAGCACAGAACAGTGTTTATGATATCAGCAGCAGTTCTTAGGAACAAATCGATCCAGGTGTGATTATTCACTAAAACAAGAGTGAGACTTAAGGCGTAAACTGTTTTTGGGAAGTGAACATCTTTAGGGTATCCGTGTGGGACCGTCGCAGCAAATTGAGTCAAAACTGTAGAAGCTAGAATGCTCCTATCTGTTGGTTTTTTTGTGATATTCAAGTATGAATTTAGCTAATAATTCACTCTTCTTGAATTCTTTTTAATAAGAGAGATTCACAGATGATTATGACAGGTGCTGAATCTTGTTACTATAAGTTTACGGTGCTTAAAACAAAGTAATTGTATCAAATGGCCTGGCTTATTTGTCTAACTAACTGACTGAACTCCTGAGGATGGGAAGGCCACAGAGCATTTAGTGTATGAAAAATTAGTTACACTATATGTCCAAAAGTTTGTGGACACCTGACCGTCACACCCATATGTGGTTCTTCCCCAAACTGTTGCCACAAAGTTGGAAGCACACAATTATATACAATGTCTTTGTATGCTGTAGCATTAAGAAATCCGCTTTGATGGAACTAAGAAGCCCAAACATATTTCAACATGACAGTGCCACTGTGCACAAAGCGAGCTCCATGAAAACATGGTTTGGCAAAATTGGATTGGAGTGGAAGAACTCGAGTGTCCTGCACAGAGCGCTGACCTCAACCCCACTGAACACCTTTGGGATGAATTAAAACTCTGACTGCACCCCAGACCTCCTCACCCAACATCAGTGCCTGACCTCACTAATGCTCTTAATCCCACAGCCAAGCTCCAAAATCTAGTGGAAACCCTTCCCAGAATGGTCGAGGCTATGTTCGAAATGCACAGAAAAAAAGCTCATGTGGGTGTGATGGTCAGGCATCCACAAACATTTGGCCATATATTGAATGTCTTTGGACTTTGATGGAATGTAGAGTATGTACAAGCCTGTGTTTGCATGTGTGAGGCCTTGGGGCCCTCAAGAAATCACCTGACTTCTTAAAATCTAGAGATTAGTACATACTGTGTGTATATATATATTAGACGTATAAGGTTAAGTACACAGCGCTGTTTAATTCATGAATCTGTTGATTAATTTTAACAGCAGCTCTGACAGTACTGTCAGCTACAAGGCAAATAACAGACTTACTGTATACTTACTGCTTGTTCTAATACGTTAGCGTTTCTATAGCAACAGCTAATTCTCTGGGTATGGTATGGTGGATACTCCTTGTAAACTAAACCTAAAACACTTGTTATTTAACAAAGAAAAATGTATAATTTTTGATATGGTGAAGTTTTCTCAAAGTGTTTTATTCCTTTTTTAAGTAGTCAGTTATAGTATCTAATTTCTATAGACTACATAGATTGTAGTTTGGACATTTAATATGATGGCACATGCCATCATGACATTTATTCATTAATAATTGTCCTTATGACAATAAAATTCACAATATGTCCAGATATATTTTGCAGGAAGAACTTCCAGCTCGAGCATAACTAAAATTGAGTAATCTCAAGATCGGAATTCGATGTAAACATAAGCAAAAGACAACACTGGTTTGTTTTAAACTCTTTTGCTGGGTCCAGATGTCCACATCCTACTCTTCTAAATACACATCTTTTTGTATTGTAGTTACTGAATAAGTCTCAGTGGTGACTAAATAATATGCTTAAATATCAATAACTGAATAATAAACTGTGTGTGTGAGCATGTGTTTTTGTTTTGGGACAGAGCATTAGCTCCTTGTGTGTTCCAAACCCTTGCATAGGGAGATAAGACGATTTTGACATTGTGGGGACATTGTTGCTGCTCCCAATAAAAAAAAGTGCTTAAAATAAGTGTGTGTGTGTGTGTGTGAGCAGCATGGAATGAGGATTACTGATTTCAGTAGTTTCACAGTGGTTCTGTTGCACTACTGCAGAAAGAACCTATTGTGTTCCACTAAAACTCCCACAACTCCAAGTCAACATGCACACTCATCGTTTGTCCATATGTGTGTTTGTGTGTGTGAGATATTTCTAGATGGACATGTTTGTTCATTTTTGTAGTCAGCATCTATATATTGACTCCTTTCCCTTCTCTTCAACTTTTATCTTCTCTTTAAATTCACAATGACATTTTGTAAATGCTGATGCTGAAAGGAGTCAGCACATACCCACACACACGCAACACACACACACACACACACACACACATACACATACTGCAGTGCTGCTCACACTGATCATACTGCAGGCAGCTCAGAAATCTCTTGCACACACACACACACAAATACTTTGCATAGAAAGCTGATCTCATGTTGGTTTAGTTCACGGTGTGTGTAGGTGCATGTGTACAGTACAATGAAATCCTTTTCTTTGCATATCCTTGCTTGGAGTTCAGGGTCAGCCTTGGTACGATGCCTATGGAGCAGTGGAGGTTAAGAGCCTTGCTGATTGGCCGAAAAAGTGGCATTTGGCAGTGCCAGGATTTGAACACATACTCTATGGAATGTGAGTCCCAAATTTGGGGACATTAGCAATAGCTACCCAGCTACATCATATTGCTTAACTACACATCATAACAAATTGCTATTGCAATTTCTTTGGTACGTTCCATTTTTTATATTTACTATATAAAGGTAAGTTTAATGGCAGTCAACCTGTAACAATTTGTTCACACATAAGAATTACGATATAATAAATAATTAAATATATAGTACATAGCAGGGTCATCAACTGGCAGCCCACAGTCCTGATACAGACCCAGCAAAGTATTTCAGCAAAATGAAACGATTACTCAAACAATACTGTATGAAAGACAATCAGTTGTAGGTCAGCTACTCTAAATGAATCAACTCAGCTTCTGTAGCAGATCTTCTGTATCAGCTTATCCAATCACCTACATTTATGTAAATTATTTAGCTGAAGGCAGCTCATCTGACCAAAGACTAGCTACAGGGCTAGAGTCATTAGGTCAGAAATGGTAGGGTCTTAGACAGTAGATTTTTCATTTTATTTACTCTGTCTGGTCTGAATGGGGAACTGAAGACATGGTTTGTTTTAAAAGAAAACGTAGACGACAAAAACAGAATTGTTAAAGATGATTGAACAGAGAGGTGTTTATTCTCCCTGCATCAAATTCAAAACCGATGTGTCTCATCTCTTCAGAGTCCATGATGTTATTCAAAAGTGGTATTATTCAAAAATATGATACACCACTATGAAACAAAACAGAATACTTTAGTTTGTCTTATTTATGGCCATAAACCAATCATTAATGGTTGAACACTAAAAAGTACACTATATGGCCAGAAGTAGGTTGATGCCTGATTATAAACCCCATATGTGGTGCTTCCCTAAACTTTTGCCACAAAGTTGGAGGCCCAAGATTTTCTAGGATGTCTTTGTATGCTGTGGCATTATGATTTCCCTTCACTGGAAATAAGAGGCCCAAACCTGTTCCAGCATGACAGTGCCCCTGTGCACAAAGCGAGGTCCATAAAGACATGGTTTGTCAAAGCAGTCAAGTGGCCTGCACAGAGCCCTAACCTCAACTCCACTGAACACCTTTGGGATGACTTGGAACGCCGACTTGCCCAACATCAGTGCCCAACCTCACTAATGCAACATTCCAAAATCTAGTAGAAAGCCTTCCCAGAAGAAGGCTGTTATAGAAGCAAAGGAGGGGCCGGCTTCACATTACTGCCATGCTTTTGAAATAGGATGTTCAACAAGCACATCTGGCAGTCACGGTCAGGTGTCCACATACTTTTGCATGTAGTGTAACTATTGTCATCATTCAGTCATGTTAGTTGCTTATCCAGGCCTTTGTAAGCAAGAAACATAGCTTACAAAGTTATGTAGCTGGACCTTTACAAATTTTAGTTGAATACTGTTTGTATATATTGAATATATATATATGAATCTTTTACTAATCGACCTCACTGCTTTTGGATTCTTAACACTGATTAGGATGCAGCTCTGTGTGTATATATCTGTCAGACTGCCAAAAGCTGTTGCCCAAATCAGTGTTGCAGTGTAGTTCACTAGCTGGCCTGGAAATGATTTTAATTTGTGTGGTGAACCCATTGGGGACAACCTGATTTAGTGTGCTAAGATCTGATGTGTTAAGATTTCATACATGTATGTGCATGTGTGTTTGTTTGTCCATTAACAGAAGTTTATCGAGTTTGAGGATGCGTTGGAGGCAGAAAAGAAGGATCTCCAGGCCCAAGTGGACTTTTTAGAATTACAGGGAAAACAGTTGGAACTGAAGACCAAGAACTACGCAGATCAGAGTGAGTCAGCACACACACACACACCCACAGAAGCACATGAATGAGATTGCAGCATGCGTTCACACAAGCACATACACTGCCCTTTTTAACTAACTCAAAATACGAATACCCCGTTGGTGTGTAATTGTGGTTTCTGACTCATTTTGTAGTCTCCCGTTTGGAAGAACGTGAGTCAGAGATGAAGAAAGAGTACAACGCTCTTCATCAGCGACACACAGAAGTAAGATCTTCTCCGGATGCCTTTCACACACATATACACACACAATGCCTGTATCTGTATCTGTATAATTCTCGAAATCTCAGTATGTTTATCTATATTCGGATTTAAACCTGAATTGGGCGTGACCTACACTGGAAGGGTTTTTTTTTGGTATTAAATATGAACCCTGTGCCCCAGAGAACACTGGAAACCACTACAAAAGAGGTAGAAATGGCAGCACTGTCAACATAGTGTTCAGTTCCTCAACCTCAGCTACATCACTCAAGCTCATAATTGGTCTTTTTTAAAATCCCTCTTATTTTTGTTTGTACCTGTCTGCAGTGTTTAGTAACAAATATAGTTGGTTCTATTTCCCAAAAATATAAACTAGTAGCCTAATTTAAACCACTGCAAGCTTGACCAGGCAGTTACTAAAGATGAACGAGTGAACTCTGTAAATTCATCGCGCAGCACCACATGTTCATGGTAATGAATGCGGTCTTTGTTTGTCCCGTGAGCTTCATATCTGACTCCACATGCTCCCTCGCTAAAGACCTCTCACTTGCAGAACTTTTTTTGTTGCGCCCCTTGGAATCCCAGTCCCAATGCAGTCCCAATCTCTAGTCTCACCCATACACCTTATCTGTTCATTATGAATAATATGTTCATATTCGGTTACATCCCAAATGAATATACAGTACACCATGATGTTAATTGTTTCTTTTGCAGATGATTCAGACCTATGTTGAACACATTGAACGCTCCAAAATTCAACAGGCTGGAGGCAACCAGTCAGATACCACAGGCTGCGGAAGAACGTGAGTGTGTGTGTGTGTGTGTGTGTGTTGAACCAGTATCCCTTTGGTTTAAATGTAACTGTTAACCATATTGATATGTTGTATGTGTTTGCTGCTTTTGTGCTTTTCGCTTATATGTGCTATATGTTAAGGTGCATATAAGCTGGTTTTGTTAAGATCCCATGATTAAAGCAGTCGTCTTGGAGATGGTGTTGCTAGGCACTCGTTGGACTGAGATGTTGGCTGACAGTCTGTCAGTTCATGCTTAGTCACAGGCTTTGTAACGGCTGGCCCTCAAACACACACCCATTATACACACACACTCACCAAAATGTGCACATTACTGCCCACACATAGTCATATGCAGCCTTCACATGCTCTTCGGCTGCTCATATTATCCGCTCGTGAAGTCGTGATTACAACATCTGAGTTTTGCATCACTAATATTAGCTAGCTAGTGGTTTTGGTATCTTCTTTACATTTCTCCCATTGTTAAAATTATGATATAATGGTTTGGTGAACTTTAAAAATAATTTGTATGAAGGAAAAAATGACGAATGACCTGCCAGTGACTGTTAAAACTGAACTTTCTTTCGCCACGATGAAATGTTTAAGGTGGTAGCAAGTCAGTTGTAGCTATTTTCCAAGTTGTAGCTATTTTCCAAGCTCCCAGTTGTAATTGCTAATTAATTGCTCATGTGTGACCTTTATGATATTCCTGAGAGCACGGTAGGCAAGCAATACTTGGACATAATTATTAGATTATTCTTCACTTCTTGTTCAGACAATATATACACATACATATTCATGTAATATTATATCTTTTGTGTCTGTTTTCCTCTGCACAAATGGTGCATCGATTTTGTCTTTCAGGGTTTGAACATTTGATTAAGATAACTCATTTTCCATGCTTTATATTATGACTGATTTGCATCATGTGCGCTGTGTTATGTTATGTTAAATGTACCATGTTCTGTGAAAAGGACATGTGTCTGTCTGTTTGTGTCTCTGCGTTCTTAAGTCTAATTTGCATCTTTCTCGTTGTGCCGCTCTCTCTCTCTCTCTCTTTCTCTCTTTCTCTCTCTCTCTCTCACACTGTGTGTATGTGTGTGCACTGCTGTGTTTGTCTCCTCAGTCAACGCAACACCTGGAGGAAAAGGTAAAAATGCCCCACAATCCTGTCTGCCTCTACGAGAGGTTATCACTCCCTGTTCCTACCCCTGCACTAATTTTAATCCTTGTAGAGGAAGATGAATCCCTCCCGATTGAATGAGCCCAGTCATACACTGAAAAATCTATACCTCTTTCTCCTTTGTGTGCGTTCACATGACCCAGGCTCACATGTCTGTTACGGGCTGATTTTTACTACACTTTGACCTTAAAGGAAAAGTCCACCCTGAAACACATGATGTTTCTGTTGAAATATTTGTGGCGTGTTTAGCAATTTTGGTGCTAATTTGTTGGTTGATGCTGTATTTTTTGTTGTAAGAAGTTAGTGGTTGTTGCTAGCGCAGTTACAATGAAAATTTTACCTGAAACATAAGAGATAAAGGTCACAGGTTTCTTTTCTGACTCACCATTTTCTAGCGACATTCAGCATCGTATTAAAGAGAAATCCAACACAGGAGTGATAATAAACATTGGACTCCATGTTCCAGAACGCAATGCAGCTATATGATGCAGTTGTGCCGAGTTATGGCAGAGATTGGGCACAGCTAGTTAGTGATCTGCGAGATGACAAGCACAATGGCGTTGACTGTGGTATTAGCATGAATGCTAATCTGTTTGAACAGTGTGTACAGATGAGGAGGTGAGAGACCTGAACAGACCAAACAACTAGAGTGCTGCTGCATCGCACTCCTTAAGTAGAGATGAAGCGAGGGTTAATTCCCACTGGTACACCTTTCAGCAGGTGGTCATTGTGGGTAACATAGGGAGCTATTAACCAAAGTGAAAATAGAAAAACATGTCGATCAATAAGTGTAAGCTAAACAAAGTCGACTCAGAATTTCATTACAAAATAGATCTCGGACGCCATTGAAAAATCACATGTTAATTGTAAAGATTAAGGGTGGATTTTTCCTCTAAGTCCTTTTGTGTTAGTATATGCCACATTTCTCATTCTCTGCCTCTCTCTCTCTCTCGTTCTGTCTCTCTTTAGTAAAGCGGAGCGACCTCCTTCGTTGAGTCTCTTTCCCACTGGGGATGCTATGGTACGTGGGGGTCACGGGGGGGCTAGGACGACGTCGACAGACGCCTGGCATGCCAGTGATCTGGGTCGAGCCGTCTACGCCCCTGGCTTCCAGGTGCGACAGATAGGGCAACTTGTCGTGCCGCAGCTGGGCAAGGAGTCATCATAATGACATCACTGTTCTGCTCGCTCCCTACTCCCGCTCACCTGCTCGTGTCCCTGGAAGACAAGTTCTGTCAAATGCACACTTGTCATACTGGATGCCAGCAGGCATGCAGGGATGCATAATGTTTATTTACGTCTTTCAGTTTGTAGTTTAGCAAAACATGTAATATATTTTTGCGTTCTTTTATTGCAAAGGATTATTTTTAACTCAGCAATGAATCATGACTTTAGCTTCATTGTCTTCTGCTTTTGGCTTGCTTTGTCTACATAAAAGCATTTATGCAGATATAAACGGAAAAGCAGAATACATGTATCTACACATTTTAGGAAGCTACATGCAGTAGGAGCCTTTTAGGATAACAGTACTTCAGGAAAGAGTTAGATCCTGTGGAGGTTGACACTCAAAAGTTGGTACTCAAACCAAATCCAGTCATGCATACTCTTTCTCCCCTGTCAATCACAGGCATCTGTGAGCTTGTGTATGCAGAAGAGGGTAGATAGCACTTTCCTCTGAGTGTGTTACACTGCCCTGTGATGCAGCATGAGCAGCAGTTTGACAAGATGTGGTTGTTCGGCTTCTTGAAAGAAACACGTTAGCCTTCACCCTTCCCAGTTGGTAGCTGTCGTATGATGGAGAGAGCTAGCTGATTGAAAAATGGGGGAGAAAATGGGGGAGGGGCTTAGTTTGATAATACATTTATATTATTATGTCTACAAGTTGTCATATTGCCCTGCCGTTGGTACTTAGAGTACTGAACAGGGATGTATGGATGTAGCTAGAAAACATGTCTGATGATCAAATGCTTTATTTTTCTTCACATAAAAAAAAAACACTGACTTTTCAAGAAAAATTGTCACCGCTCAACACCTTCCAGAGTCAGATTAGTAACTGTAGTGAGCTGTACTGCACTGTCTGGTGAGGACACGTCCTAAGTCATAAACTCAAGTCCAAGTCTAAAGTCAGGAAAATCCTGACTTATCTCTGACTCCAAAAAGATGTAGGACTTTAGTACTACATCACTGGGTTTTAATTAGAACCATGAAGATGGCTGCATTTACACTGTGGGCCTTGATGCACAGTTCTGCTGTTGTGACACAGATCAGATTTTTTGTCCTGCCTGTTTACCTGTATGAAAGGCCTGATATATATATATATATGATTGCTGTGATTACATCATTCCCTTGCAAAAATACACTAAGCTGAAAACAGCAACTTCTTACTTGTAGCATCCCTGTGGTTGAACATAACCCCCCACCACAGAAGAGATCATTTTCGTAGCGTTTATTTGTAGCAGTTTACTCTACGTAAACGTGTTGTGCTGGTTTTGTCATGGCTTGCGATACGAGCCAGCTGTCACACTCCGGCAATGACAATATCTTCAGAACTAAGAGCAAAATTGGATGTGAGTGTTTAGATGTGAGTAAAATGACCTAGATGAAATACAAATTCATGAAACACTGTTCATTGTTTTGAGGATGTTTATAGCACTGCAGTTTTAAGTGCATTTATTATTCACACTTAACTGCCTACAGATCTGCCAATCTCTCATATTAATGTTTGCATTTTGTTTTCTTTTGTGAAAAATAACAGGAAAACTCGTGCTCTAGACTTGTTTAAAGATAGAACAAAAATGGCCAATTTCATACTTCCTGTTTTCTATGTGACTTATTGGTCACATGACTGCGCAGTGCTTGTTGCTTATTTGTGGCTTTGATGGTGCTTTAATGGACATATTACATCAAAGTGTTTCTTTGTGAATTTTGTGTGTGTGTGTTTAATAGTAATTTATGCCATTCTACAATGTTAGTGCAATGCTAAATCAATTCACTATCAATTCCAGTTCAAATGTTTTGTGTGTATTTGTGCTTTAATGTGTGGGTGTTTCTGATTCCTCCCAAATAAAGGAGGACGGCTCAGAGTCCGACTCAGTTGTGGCCACGCCCAGCAGCACAGGCAGCAAATCAAACACTCCCACCTCATCTGTTCCCTCGGCAACAGTTACCCCTCTGAATGAGGCGGTGGTTCCCTCTGGAGAGTTTGACATGTGCCGGGGGCGGAGCCGCAAAAACGCCAAGAGGCTCAGCAGGAATATGGAAGTGCAGGTCTCACAGGAGACCAGGAATGTCAGCATCGGTGAGAAAGAAAGAGAGAGAGACAAGAAAATGCAGAAATCCCATATGCTATAGTTACAATATCTCATATAAAATCTATATAATTGTGCACAAGACAAAATGAGTTGTGGAATTCTTCTCAATACTATGCACCATAACCTCAGTTAGCCAATATAAGTACTTTTCATATGCAAATCTTTGCTAGGGGTTTAAGGAATGCAAATGTATTTATGAAAATGAAGCCCAGTGCTCTATGATAACCCACACTGCATATGTCTGTGTGTGCGTGTGTGTGTGTATACGCAGGTATGGGAAGCAGTGATGAGTGGTCTGAGTTTCAGGAAATCATAGACTCTACTCCAGAGTTAGATATGTGCATGGACCCTCGTATCTATGGCGGAGGAAACAGGTGTGAAAACTTGACAGTGTCATGCAGAATAATTACAGTATTAATATACAATTTGAGAATTTTTTATTTTAAATGCAATTCTTAGCACACATATGTTTTGATTTTCTCTCAGGTCCTTCATAGTTATTTATCCATATTTGCTACATCCACTGCATCTTGCATTTGTACTGTATATATGGAGCAGTATGTGGACAGCGAAAGCCCCACTGACTATTTACTGCAAATTCAGCAATGTTTCAGTATTGAAACAGTTGGTTTAGAGCAACACACTAAGGGCTATATCCAAAAATTATGTCAATATTTATAAAGGGAAAGTTTCTACATATATATTTCTATATATGGGTTACACACATATGTGTATTGATTTTTTCTGAGCCGTTCATTCAGAAGATTATAATTATCTGTTATTCAGACCTCTGAAGTTGCCAGATATTTCAGTAGACCACAGATTTTCCCACCTTTGCTGTCAAATATAATCCATGTCAATAAAAGCAAGAGAATTTATAAATATAAAATAAAAAAGAGTAATATGATGATATATCTAACAAGAATCTAGTATATTGCTGCATGAATAGTCCTAGATGTATTTATAACACTAATCACTGCAAAGCTGATTTAAAAATATGGCTTCCACCTTCATTATTCAACAGCTTAGCTTATAAAATAGCACTTGATCCAGCACATCAAATTAATTTTAGCATGTCATTATTTAGTATGTTATTCCTTACCGAGTTTTTTTTTTTTTTTTTTTTTTAGTCCATCTCAGGGCATAGTGAACGAGGCATTTGGCATCAACACAGACTCGCTGTACCACGAGATCAAAGACGCAAAATCTGACATCATTGGTGATGTGGATGCCGGAGCAGAGCTGCTCGGTAAGCTCTAGTCATGGCAATCCTATGAGTTTTTATCTTCACTGTACTGTTGATTCGTAGCTTCTCATAAATGCAGGCCTTTGATTTGTTCATGGTATTGTATTTATGATTTTTCATTGTTTTTAAATTAGTAACTTAGCTAAATAAGTGATCTTTGCACATTGACCTGCATGACCGTTTTGTACGATGGCTACACTGCTAACAAAGGCCGCTGGGATATCACGCTTGCCCCATGGCTGCAGCACCCCAACCATCAAACCCATTGTGAAAGAGGGAAACCTTTCATTTGAGTATGTTTGGCTTAAAGAGAGTTTTGATCTGTTTATCTTAGATTGGGGCGTTTTCCATTTGTTTTTAGTTACTGTAAAGGCAGAATTTGATTTGTTTATCTCAGTGTGAAGGTGGTGCTTTGATTTGATCGGCCGTCTCACTCACTGACCCTTGACCCCTCTCTGTGCTTCCTTCCTGTGTGTGCTTCTCCTGGCCATGCCCCTAGGGGAATTCTCAGGTGTGTATCTCATCACTGATCATTTTATTATTTACAATATTTTTATTTTGCTGCTCTTTTACCTCCACACTTACTTGATATGAATAGAATAGAATCTCATTTTAACACCAATTTTAAAAACAAAATTTTTGCAGTTTTCTTCAGTAATTTGTTTCTGAGTGAAACAGGTTCAGTGTTTTTCCACTCAGAGATAGCTGGGAGTCGGGGGAGGTGAAAGATGACATGATTAATTACATATTTTTAACATCCGCATGTGCATGGTGATGTAATTAAAAATCAAAAGCTGTTTAGAAGTGGACATTAATAGAATAGAATAGGATGCTTTCAAGTTTGAAATCAGCAAAAAAAAAAAAAAAAAAGGCCAAATAATCTTAAATTTGTTTAAGAGCAATCTAGCAATTTGCAGTCTGTCTTATATGACTGATACTAATGCATAGGGAAATAAAGTTGGTTTTGATTATTTTAGTACTGCATCAGCTTCAGCTGCAGCTTTTGATAGGTCTCATGTTTTGAACAGTCACATTTTTAAAGCTAACAAGAATTATCAGAATCATTGTTGTAACAGTAATTTTTGATCATGAAGATATTTCTTCGCTCATCTGAGAGGCTTCATCAGTTCTGACCTGAAACAAGTCCACTTGCCAAGACTGACAGGACATTCATATAACCTGGATGACTGAATACCACTTTATACATCCAAATTAGACATTCTCTCATTCTGCTATTCATATGATGTTTAACTATGTGTGACAGCCTGGGAAAACCCTTCACTTGGTGCAATTTTGATATTTGCTCCTACATATAGTTCTACCTCTAGTTTCTCTTTGCATGTATCTTAATCAGGAGTAAAGTTATAGTATTTTAAATATTGGTTACCTCCAAAACTGAAAAAGGAGAAAATTGCATTTAAATATTCCACTCCAACTGATGCACAGGAGCTCTGTGAACAATTTGTTTGTATCTGATTATAAACTGAATTTTAGGAATCTTTAAGGCCAATGTAAACTTGCAGCATTGTTCACCTATTCTCCGACATCATTTATGTACATCTGGAGGATTAAAAGTGATATTCACTAGGTGGCACATCAGAGCCAAAATATCCTTGTCCATCAGGTGTCGAAGTCAAACCTTAAAATCTTTAGAGATTTCATGTACACTGATGTTAAACACAATGACAAGCTCTGTTAAAATTTTCTGCTGTTGTCGTGATTGTTGTCATGAGCTCTGTCTCAAATCTAAACCTCTGATCTTACATTCAAAAGTATTTACTAATCTGGAAAATCCAGAAAACAGACCTTTCAGTAGGCTTGAAGACTACATAAGAGTACTTTTCATTAGCCAGTTGCTGACACAGAATCATATGGAGCTTTTCTGCCCTAACTATTTACTTTGGTATTGCACCATGCGGAAGCATAGCATTCAGTTCTGAGGATGTGCGAGCAACACTAAAGAAAACCTCAGGATACACGTGGCAGCCATCTTGCATATGTGCATGCATAGTTATAAACAAGTATAATACGTCCTTTAGGCAATCTGACTGTTTTTACCAACACTTTGGTTAAACTGGCTCCTTAAACAGCATGATCTTTGCAGGAAGATAGCCTAGGCAAGATTAAAAAGCATATAAAAAATTACGCATTGTTTTTGGTTTCTTTAAAGTTGAGATGTAAAATTATGTTTTTATATTATGTTTTTATATTATGTTTTTGTCTTTTTGGCTGTTTGCTAGAATTCAGCCACAGTGAAATTTGACAGGTTTTTCCCCCAGACCACCTCAGAAAATATAGTCTGTGTGTGTGTGTGTGTGTGTGTGTGCTCACACATGCATATGTATGTGTATGTACAGGAAATCCCTCAGGCAAAACGTTTATCTCACCAGAAGCTTTCTTGTTTTCTCCTTCTTTGTCTTTCTGTCTCTTTTACCCCTTTTTAAAATTTCCTTTGCACCATGGCACCCTTTTCATTTTCCTCTTTCTTCTCTCCTTCTTTTATTTCACTCTTACTCTTTGTTACTTTCCCCTCATTATCCTGCTGCCCCACTTTGCCTCTTTTTCGGCGCTCTCTCAGTGCGGGATGATTTCTTTGGTAAGGCTCTGGCCCTGCTGATTCCTCCATGTCTATGTGTTTTTTGTGCCCCATGCTGACATGATGGTATCCCCTCTTCCTATGCTGTGATGTCATTTCCTGCAGCGCTTCTGCTATGGCATCCTTCATTAGCGTTGCTTCGGAATGGCCATATTTAATTTTTTATTTAATGGTCTGTTTTGAAGTCCTCTGTGAATATTTTTACAATTTGTTTTGTAATTGTTATAAAAGTACATGCATCTAAGTTGCATTTTGTTGAACTGCTTGTTTCTGAGTTGGATTGTATTTGTGCTACTCTTCCCCTTCTCCATGATCAAGTTACCATGTTGTTTGCATATAGTAGCACTCATGAGTTAAACTAAACCTCCTCAGTTTTTTTTTTAATTTAAATTAAAAAATATATTTTTATTAAAACATTAAAGAAACTAATTATAGTAATGCACACACTAAATAACTGATATAAAGCTTATTTGGAGGCCACTGCTGATTAACTGTATCTAACAGGGATGGGGAAAGAGGTGGAGAACCTTCTCACAGAGAACAAACAACTACTGGAGACCAAGTAAGAAGTGTGTGTGTGTGTGTGTGTGTGTTTATGCACGTGCTGTATGTCTGTTCGTATGAGTTTTCACTGACCGTTCCTCTCTGCATAGGAATGCTCTGAACATTGTGAAGAACGACCTGATCGCGAAAGTGGATGAGCTGTCGGGAGAGCAGGAGGTCTTGAGGGAGGAGCTGGAGGCAGTTAAACAGTCCAAGAACAAAGTGGACAGCAGAGTCAAAGACCTGGAGGAGGAGCTGAAGAGGTACATATCTCAATTTTCCTTTTTCAGACATAGTCTGAGGTGGGAAGTAAAAATTACTAACAATTGTTTAATTGAATTTGAACTTTTTTTTAACTCAAGTATTTTGAGTATTCAAGTATACTTGAATGTAAGAGTTTATACTTTTCTAATTTAACTTGAGTGAAGGATTTGAAGCTGTGCTTCAACATTAAACAGAGGATTTATTTGATGAGTAGTTTTACTTGAGTAAAGAATGGTCATAGTAGGTACGTTTCCAACAAAGTTCAGGAATCTTTAGAGGAACTAAAATGTTCTGGAAAGAAGAATTGTACGATTTCTGGATGAGTTCCTGGTTTGCCATTCACTCTACTGTGTGAATAACAGCAAGCTTCTAAATAACTAACACTTACAATGATTCTGACTCGCCATTTGTGTCTAGAGTCCCTTTACCCGAGTGTTACTAGACATGTATCACCCAGGATGACAGAAGTAAACCCTTAATAAACACAGTCCTCCTGGGGAAATCCTTTCATCCTTTCACTTGGCTGTGTGTTTCTGCTATGTCCAATACTATGCTGAAGTGCAACTGTGCATAATTGACTCTAATTTCATCTCCCCAGGCTGAGAGCTGAGGCACTCGGAGCATCTCAGGACTCAAAGGATGAAGGAGGAGAGGATGTAAGTCTCACACTTTCTCCAATTAAATAACACAATCTAATAATCTTACCTGCTTAAGTAATTACTTGAGTATATATTCTAGGGATGCATCAATACTGATTTTTGATATTGATTTACTGGTATGGGGTTTTGATCCGATACCATGTTCATTTACGCATAAAAAATGCTTTGTTACCAATCTGATCTGATATCACATGATACAATGTGACTATCTGTTCATTAGTGCTAAGTTATCACACTAATGAACAGACAACCTGAAATGACATCGATTTAGATGTATTACACATTTAATGATGGCAATTAAAGCAAAGCAATAAAATGTAAGTCTAAAACCTAGCATGAGAAGTTCATTGCTAGCAGATACAGCATGGAGCTGAAGCAAACACTAGCTATATGAGAAAAAATGTCTAGACAGTGCTGGGGGATATATTGCTTTTGCAATTTTGGCAGTATCAGTCACTGACAACAAAGGATTCTGACACAATGAAAACAAAAATGTACTTTACTTACAGCTGTACAGAGGCACTTTTCTGAGTTTAAACACGACCCATTCTTCATTGTTACTAAAGCACTCATTTAAATTCACCTAGCTAACATTATGAAGAACGAGCCTAGTAGCCTAAGTGAATGAACACGCATGTTTGCTTTACATGGCCACTAGTTAAACCAGGGAAATTTAAAGAGAGCTAAATAAAATGTTTTGTGCTTCCCTGATTGATTAATACTAAATATGGTACTCATTTCTGTATCGGTATTGACAAGTACCAAAAACAAATGGTATCAGTACATTCTTACATACTTAGGTATGGACTCTATTAATAAGGTCAGTAATTGGTAAGAAAGTCAACAGTAATTACTGCAATGTGCTGAAGCTGGGCACTTAAATAATATGAATGCATATTATTTTTAATACTGAGGCCTTTAGATGCTCTGTTTATTTAACACACATACACACACATCCTTGCATTGATGCTTTGGCACATTTCTCACAAAAAGCTTTATTTGCTGACCCATAAATATGTTACTTTAACCAGCTTTGCCTCTAATCACTAACCTCCGCCTGCTTGTGTGGTCTTTTTTCCCTTTCTTTGGCATTTGTGTGTTGGAATATGGCACAGTATTCGTCCTCACTGCAGGATGATGTGGCCATGGCGCAGAGGCGCAGGTTCACACGGGTCGAGATGGCGCGTGTCCTGATGGAACGCAACCAGTACAAAGAGAGACTGATGGAGCTGCAGGAGGCCGTCCGCTGGACTGAGATGATCAGGTCGGGGTCTCACACACATTTAATATATCACACGCAGAAAGGCATACATCACATACAACATCAAACATACATCACACTACTCCCTGGTGCACAACACACACTAAGTACATGCCTAGAAGTTCATGCACTCACTTGGGTCATGTGTCTTCATTTCTCTTTTTCTTGCCATCTCTATTACAGAGCCTCTAGAGAGAATCCTCAAATCCAAGAGAAGAAGAAATCAACCATCTGGCAGTTGTGAGTTCCTGGTCCTTGCATCTGATACTTGCACATTAATTTTTATAATTAACTTGTGATCTTCAACAGCGTCAAAGATTTATTTTGTGATAAAATTCAATGATATATGACTTTTTTAATTTTAAACTACATGTTGATCTAGTTTGGTTAACTGTTTCCTGCAATGCTGTCGACTACCCGCTGATAGTGGTACGAGTGGGATTTAGCGCTCGCTTCATCTCTACCTAAAGAGAGTGATGCAGCTGCTCTTTAGTCCTTTATTCTGTCCAGCACTCTCACCTCCTCATCTATACACTCTGCTCAAACAGATCAGGTTTCAAAGCTTCAACTTTCATGCTAATACCATCACCAATGCCATTGTGCTTGACATCTTGTACAAGTGCGTCGCATAACTGCATTGCATTCTGGATCTTTGAGTCCAACGTTTGCCGACTCCACTATTTCTACGTTGGCTTTCTCATTAATATGATGTTGAATATCAGAGGAAAATAGTGAGTGAGAAAATACACTCTTGCTCTTTTGCATTTAGGTGCTAACAGTAAACCCTGACCGTTATCCCTTAAGGATGAGATTGCTGAACTCTTTTCTCCTATTAAACTCTATTGTGACTGTGCTAGCAACGTCGACCTGTGATGTCAGAACGGTAGACAACTTCTAATAGCAAAACTACAGCACCAACCAACAACTTAGCACCAGATTTGCTAAGCACATCAGAAATATTTCACTATAAACATAATTAATGTGTTTCAGCATGGAGTTTTCCTTTAAGCAGCTGCAGAGAAACAAAGACCACAATGCTGTTTCCTAGGATTTGCTTTAAATAAGATGACAATGTGGTGAATCTCTCCTTTTACTTTTCCTCCAGCTTCGCACGTCTCTTCAGCTCATCCTCAAGCCCTCCTCCAGTGAAGCGGCCATACACCAGTGTCAACATCCACTATAGATCCCCCTCTCCTGGCTTCAACCAGAGACGCTCACAGACCATGTGCCAGATCTCCACTTCCAACCGCACACTTGAGTTCTTCCCTGAGGAGTGAGAACATGCAACAGCACACACACATACATACATAAATGTTCACAAATTAGTACAGACACACAAATACTGTTACGTACATACACACAGACCACAGGTATAAGACTGCGCAGGAAGCTCCAATGAAATGTTTAACAGTGCGGCTTAAAAACTTGATAACATCACATCTGAAACATTAGCAATACAGCATGCGATGTCCATTTTGTGTTTGCCTTAATGAATATGCAATTTCGGGCATTTATAACTTAAGCTAAAAATATACCTTTATGCAAATTGATTCATTTTACACCTCATGATTGAAGTTATTAAGCTTGAAAGTCACTTTTGGGGTGGAAATTGGATATGCAAACTAATATGCCTGAAGGTCGGGTATTAAATGTGCATAAGCATAATACTATTGCTTGTAAGGAAAATTATAGATGTACATTTATATAAATTATATCATAATGTCTCAAAACAATCAGAATGTCACTCCAACCCCTACATTTATTATTGCCATGGTTTTGTATTAGGTATTCACCACATGTTCCCTCCTCTGATGCGGACAGCATTTAGAGCTTTAAAAATGCTTACTCATGTTCATATTGTAGTTTTCCAAAGCATCTCACTGCCTTCAATCGCCATTATACTTTCGGTTTCAGTTTTATTTTGACTTCTCTGGGAATCTCTTTGAAATCTGAACTCCCTATGGCTATTGAGAACAATTGGCACACACAAAAACTTCATTTGCATGTTGTTTTGTACCCTTAGGTGGTATGTGATGTAATTCACGCAGTTATTTATCCAATTGCACATGCAAATTAGTACTTGTTATTTGAGATCTTAGTAAATCAGAGCTTCTGTGTTGTAATGGAGCAAAGCTCAGGGTTTATAGGACAGCGAGGTTTTAAATTATCATTTTGGGTTACATGGCTTCTCTGGGAGTCAGTGAGTAAACCGCAAGTTCTTTTGCATAATAAAATAAACCACTTTAATGACTACTGGACATTAAATTTTGTCTTTTGTAAAATTTATAATTACTAGTCCAGGCTGGTTTATGCTGGTAATTTCTGTTCTAGTTGTCTAGCTAAATCTTGCTGGTTGCATTACACTAGGTAGTGATTCTCAGATTACTTGAGAAAACTTGATGATGGTAAGACAGACCATTTTGTACAAAAAGGAAGGAGGTCGTTTATATTCTAGCAACTTGACAAGCTACAGAATAGATTCATTCAATCATCTTCAATGACTGTTTTATCCTGATCAGGCTGTGGATGCCTGAAACCTCTGTTTTTCTAAGCTTGAAATGCACTTCATATTGAATAAATGGCTAGCATTTGGTTGATTTTTCCATTATAAATGAACTGAAGAATATTTGGTAGAAATATTATTCATCCAAATATTATTCACGAAGCGCTTTATCCTGTTCTGGGTCAGACTGAATCCAGAGCCTATCCTGGGAACACTAAGAATGAGGCAGAAATGCACCCTGAATGGCTAGAAAACATTAACATGTCATATTGGGTGGGTTACATGCTTACTGACCCTGGAGTTCTGTATAACATTTGCAGTAAGACACAATTTAAATATCGATCACTTTGTAAATCACTCTATGAATGCTACATACACAGTACTCTTGCATACTTTTTTGGATTTGTGGATTTCTCTGTGCACACATTCCTGATATTGTATTATAGTACATTATGTTTTGTCTCTATTCATGTTTTCTCATCTGGTCTAGCTGATATTTCCAAAGTGCTCTGCTGCTTCCCCTGCTGCACAAATCATATACATATACACACACATACATACACAGATCTAATCTATAATATTGACTCAAACTTTCAGTCCAATGCATGCGTGCTCACAGCTGGGCTTCTTCATGCATATGTGTGTGTCTCTGCGATGTAGAGCTGCGCAGTTTTTCTTTCAGTCTCACCTCTAACCCACTGCCCCAATTTTCCTTTCTCTCTCTAACTCTTCCCCTCTCTCTTTCTATCACTTTTGCGTACGCGGCTGGCTGGCTGGCTCACTGATGCTCTTTTGTGGACCGCACGCCCCCTCTGTCTCTCCCTTTCTCTGTCTTTCTGTTCCATAGACTGCCCAGTAATGGTGTTGCGTCTCTCCTTAGCGACTCGGCGCTCTCAGTCCGTAGGGAGCAGCGGCGTGAGCAGTACCGGCAGGTCCGTGAGCACATGCGCCGGGACGATGGCCTCATGCAGGCCTGTGGCTGGAGTGTGCCACCCCGATTTAAACAGGTAGCGCCACTTCACCTTTGGCCTTTCACCTTTCACCTTTCTTCCCTCACCTACGCTCCAGCTGCTGAATTATGAAAGGCCAAGTTTGAAGAAATACTAGTGAAGCAGGAAAGAAAAAGAGAAGTGCAGGTAAAGTGGGACTATGAGGATGAGAATATTTCTTGAGGTTAATATGCTCTGTTGCAGATTTTTTTGCACTAGTCTTTCCTGTTCCTGAGTCTACCTACTGATCTGCTAGGTGATGGCTAACACATGCTTTCTGAGACATGTGAAGCCAGCCTTATCATCTTTTCATGCACAGCTGACTTGTGCTTGGAGCAGGGCAATACCTGCTCTTTTCTGTGTATATGAGCTAACACTCCGCTGTGATTAGCCATCCTCTCCACCCATTCTTGGACTCCTGGCAAGTCTCACCCTCTACTGTATAATTTCATCTGGATACTCTAGATCTGTAGCCAAGAAGTGCTGCTATAATCATAAAAACTGCCCTGTGCTCATAACACATTTAGTACAGTTTGATTTTATAGTATACAGTTGTAAAAGAGTAACATTTATAATCACACCCAGAAGAGGAATGGTTCCTTTCTGTGTCTGGTTCCTCTCAAGGTTTCCTCCTCATGTTGTCTCAGGGAGTTTTCCCTTGCCACTGTTGCCTCTAGTTCTCTTGCTCTGGTACTCTAGTTCATTAGGGATCAGGGTCTAAATCTGGATTTCTTGTTGAAGTGCTATACAAATAAAATTGAATTGAATTGGCATCACTGGAATTTAAACTCACTAACTCATGAACTCTCATGATAAAGCTAAACTTTAGATTGGTCTTTGAAATGACTGTAATTTGGTGTTCTGATTGTTTGATAGAACGTTGTAATCAATGGTATAGTTAATGATATTTTCCTGTTGTCAGGAGAAAAACAAAACACTTCAAGAAAAAGTGCACAAGAATCTTAACGGAATGATGCTTGTAGGCAGCTCCTATTGAGCAGCTGATTGGTTTAAATAGATCACAGATTCAAGTTGAAGAAGGTTACTGGATCTTGAAGCATCAGCAGCTAATGTTAGGTGGTGAGAGTGTATATGTGTCAGGGTTGCCAGTGGTGACCGTGTGTCGCCGCGGCTCTAACTGTGATCTCCTGCAGACGGGTTCCCAGGCAGACAGCGCTCAGGACGCCGCAGGAAAGAGGCCGCAGGCAAGTCTGCCCGGCAGAGGACTAGCATGCACCTCTCCCTCCCCGCCCCCTCTAAATCTCCGCCCCTAATCTCACCCAAACGTTGCCCAGCAGTCAGACCTAACAGAAGGCCTGCCCCTTTAGGTGTGACAAAGATCCCTTAAGGTTCTTTGAAGGGTTTAACAAAGTACAATGGAGCAAGAACACCTCCAGCACATAGCAACACAATATTGATGCACAAATGGTCACATGATATCTGCCAACCAAGAACTACAGATATCAACTCAAAATAAACAGTGATTCTCAGATAATTAGATTATCAGATTGGTACAATGATCAAACCTTTCCAAAGCCTACAATTAAACGTTGCTATTGGCTGTTGTTTCTGTCTTAAAAGTCAGTGTACAGTGTACAGTATTAATCCCTGTTGAGCATGTTTGTATGTCTTTAACCTAAATCTAAATCAGGGGTGTCAAACATGTGACCAGTGGGCCGATACCAGTTCTAATCCAGCCCACCACATGAATTTACAACCTGTGTTCTAAATTAAAATCATCTTGTGGAAGATTCGAAAGATTCGAAAAAAGAGCTGGTCTCTGTTATTCCACTAGGGAGAAAATAGAGCAATAAACTCAGGGCCATAAAGCACACTACTCACAAAATGTGCTAATGATATGTAATTCTTCACTAGCAAGCTAAATGTTTTAAGAATCCCAGTTAATCAGTCTCAGTTCCAGGTTGTAACACCACAGAATTTGTTTTGTAGTATATATAGGTAATGAATTACACTCTTCATCTCATTTGTAGGTAATATATGTTCAATCCTGCTTTACGTTTGTGTTCATAAATGAACACATTTGAACACACAGTTGTTGATGTATTTGGTCTACTAAACTGATTTTTTTGGTCCAGCCCACTTGACATTGGACGATGTGTAATGTAGCCTGTTGCCTAAAATGAGTTTGACACCCCTGCTCTAACTACATTTAGCTCTTTAACTGTTTAATTTAACCACCGAGGGAGTCCCCATGTCTCTCTGGTTCTCTGTCTGTGTTTCTGCGCCATCTTAACAAGGCCATGATGCGGCTTCTGCCCCGGGCCTTTTCTGCATATGAAGCAGTGTCATTATCTGCTTTGTGACTGTCCCCACCTCCTTGTCTCCTCACAGGCCAATGAGAAAGAGGACAACCGCATGAAAAACGTCCCTGTGCCTGTATACTGCCGCCCTCTGGTGGAGAAGGATCCCAACAGGAAGGTAAAACACATACACAGTAATGAGATTTGTGGCAAATCGGTACTGTAGGAACCACGCAGGATGAATCATCACATATTGACTTTGTGTAGCTGTGGTGTGCTGCTGGAGTGGACTTGACTGGCTGGAGGACACCCAGTCAAGAGGCGGGAGTGAAGCTACCAGCCAATGGCACTGATCCTCTGACTGGAGAGGACGAGGAAGGAGAGAATAAGAGCGAACACAGCTCACCGGAGAAGAAGAAGGTAAACAGCAACCCAGAATATGTATGCAGAGCTTTTCCCTCCTGAACTTTCCACTCAGGGAACCTGGTGCAGAAGTGCAGATTTGATCAGTTTTGATCATCATATTGACAGTACATTTCCTAATTTCAAATTCTCGTTATTTATACTTGTTTCAGTTTAATTAGCTTTAAATATTAGAATGTCATAGTTTTAAATAGATATAATTATTTTATGTAATAATTATAATTAACATTATAACTTTATCAGATCTGATTGATATTGATTAATTTTCTATCTCAGCAGCTCTGACAGTGCTTCTGGCTTAAGGTTTATAGTAATGCACTCATTCTGATATATTATTATTTCTATCCTAACAATCTTAATTATAAACAAATAAAAATGTGCTGTCATTTAACAAAGAAAATGTATAATCATTGATGTATAATCATTTTCTGTAACGGGAAAGCCTTTAGGACGGTGGGCTTTGCTTATTACTTTAAAAAAGCTGGTGAGGGAACAACTATTTATAACTGATATAAATGATAACAGGAACTAACTTGTTTTGCAAATGTTCCACAACACTATATGTAACTATAAATTGATTAAAAAGTATGATTTGTCATTCTTTAATGTAACTGTTCAGAAATTGCTGTTGTTTAAGAGAACACTTTGGGATGTGCTGTTATAGGAACAAAATCAACTTTAGGGTGGTAATGGCCCTTTACTTCAGACCATTCACCACGTTGATTATTTTCCTATAATATTTTATTCCTTAGATAACTGCTACAACAATTTTAGAAAGGATTTGATAGTGATATCCACTGTCACATCATTAAATAATACTTTATTAAAATAATTACTAATAATAAAAGTGCAGACCTCTCACACTGAGAAACATGCCAGTATATAACATATGCAGTTTACTGCATAAAGAGATGTCAGAGAAAATGATTAAAACACAAATACAAGAAAATTACAAAAACCCATGCTAGAAAGATTTTGTTGCTTATACTAAATCTTTTATTCTCTATCCTATATTGCTTTTACAGATCTCACCAACTGTGTCTTTCTCTGCTTCTCTCACCTGCTTTCTCTTGCTCTCTCTTTCTCTCTCAGCCTAAGGAGCTACATGAGACAGACTCCATGAGTAGCCGTGTGTGGATCCTGACCAGCACTCATTCAGCCAGTAAGGTGGTCATTATCGATGCCAATCAGCCCGGGTCACTGGTTGACCAGTTTAATGTGTGTAATGCCCACGTGCTCTGCATCTCCAGTGTTCCAGGTGAGAGCTATACTCACTAGCAGATAGATAACAGACAGTCAGTTAATCCCTTCAGTAACACAGTATGGCATTTTGCATGCTTTCACATTCAGCATTTTTGACAATAAGTATTATAAATATGCTTGTACCACATCATGGTTGAATTCTCAATCGTGATTGGTCAAGAAGGTGTTTATTGATTGATTTAACAGTACAACTATGACAGCAATGTCAGGTTTATATTAATATGCTCATTCTAATATATTACTTTTTGTATAGTAACAACTTATTCACAAGGACTTGTATAGAGGATGGTCTACATAATTAAAGCCTAATAATAAGTGGATAAAAACTGGTGTTATTTAAAAAAAAAAATACATATATAAATGTTGCTCTGGTGAATATTATTAGCTTCAGGAGAGAGAAAAAAGAGCCTGGGGAGGGAAGGACTGCTATAATGTAAATTATGAATGAGGGAAGAGTTAGCCCGATATCTGAAGTTTAATAGAAGACTCGTTTGATGAGATCTGAATTTGTTGAAATGTGAAATGTGTGTTTGCAGCGGCCAGCGAGAGCGATTACCCTGCAGGTGAGATATTTCTGGAGCAGCAGGGTGATGGTGGTTCAGAGGATACTGGTAGAGTGGAGGGAATGCTGGCAGGCATCACACTGGTGGGGTGTGCAACCAACTGCAGCGTCGTGCGTAGTAACTGCTCCTCACGCACCGACACCCCAGTGCTGGACAAAGGACAAGGTGAGTCACATCCCGTAGTACATAGTTATCTGTTTGTGAAACTGTGAAAGATTTGTTCATGTAAATGGCAGGACTGCTGCATTTTTAGAGCTTGAGGACTGTATAACTGTAACTGCTGTCCAATATGTGACAGGGGTTTTATGGGTGTCATTGTCACTTTGGCTCATGTACTTGGTACTATTTGGCTCGTTATAATCCAGCAGGTGCCAGTAAATTATATCCTCAGAGGTAATTCTTTGGTCTCTGTGGTGCCCGAGGCACTGAAAATAAGAGAAAAAATATGAAATTTCATGTGTTTTGGGGCATAGCTTTGGAAGGGTCAGCTGTAGTTGTCTGAGTTTTTTTATGACCAAAGAAAAAATATATATATAAAATATCAGTTTTAAAAGTATTGTCAACAACTTTGGCCATAGTGGTAGCTAGCTGCTTTAAAACTCAAAATTCAAACAAATACATATAAGAAGGTGATAATATTTTCAGTTTACTCTACTAATATTCATATGGTTCAAGATATTTTCTGGTTGTAATTAGAAAATAATCTTAAAGACAACCTTTTTTTACCTTGTTATTTAATGTGCCTTGTCGTCTTGTACATAGTCCATAGTACCTTAGTACCAGACACTAAAAACAACAAAATTATGATTTTTTTTTTATGAGTTACTGTCATATATCCTCAAATCTTCAGAGCGCTTTACACCTGTTATTAAGCGAACACTGAGAATCTTTTACTCCTGAATACAACTACTCCAACTAAAATTAATAACAAATAAATTAATTCAAACAATTGAAATCTGTTTTTAAAATAAAGACTGAAACATTGGATCTGAATATTACAGGAAAGATGAATACAATATAAAAATAAAACCTTACATAAGCTTGATTTGTGTGTGTGTGTGTGTGTGTGTGTGTGTGTGTGTGTAGCACCTGCAGCTCCAGTGTGTAGCCGGCTGGCAGTGTCTCAGTCAGCAGAGGAAGCCACTGAAGCCATGGAAGTGTCAGAGGAGGCGGGGCCAGCTGAGGAGGGCGGTAGCTCCGCCTCTTCTGGAACATTCACTGAACATGTCTTTACAGATAATTCACACAGGTAACACACACACCCCACTATAATCCTATAGACATATAGAGAACAAAACAAGTGTGAATCAGACCGTAGTGTGATTTTAGATCACTGACTCTTCATTAACTCACACTGTGATTGGTTGAAACAAGGCAGCTCAGCTTTCAAGTTATCATGGGAGGTTTCAGTAGCCATGGCAACATGCCTAGAAGTAATGTAGTCTAATTATTGGTGGTGTGGTCATTATGTACACAAGAAACTGAATTTCAGTGATCCATAATAATGTTTTGTGATGGATGCAGTTAGGACTCATTGAAACGTTTGGTCTATGAATTGTATATACTGTATGTTTTGTATAATATTCACACACATTGTGAATAATTTTGATGCTCATCATGTAATATTTTCTATGATAATGTGAAATGTGTAATATATGTGTTTAGTGAGGGTGGGGGCACTAAGGAGGAAGTGACATCAGCACCTGCAGACTCAGAAAACGGAGGAGATGAACGTGCTGGAACCAGTGCCGCACCCACCATGTGGCTCGGTGCCCAGAATGGCTGGTGAGTATTTCATATGCATTAGTAAACACATTCACACACACACACACACACACACACACACACACACACACACACACACTTGAAACCCTCTCAAACATTATCATTACCCATCTGAAAGTTATGTTTTGTACAGTACAGTACTGTAGTACCCAATAAACACACACTTCCAGATCAGGTGAGTAATGTCTCTGTGCACTCAATCCTCAGGCTGTATGTGCATTCTGCAGTGGCAAACTGGAAGAAGTGCCTCCACTCCATCAAACTCAAAGACTCTGTACTCAGTCTAGTGTAAGTGGAGTCCTAATGAACAGTGCTTTTATTATGCATTATAAAGACAGTTATTATATATATTTATGTGTTATGTGTATATTCCCTCTTTCTCGGTCTGTCAGGCATGTTAAAGGAAGGGTGTTGGTGGCACTGGCAGATGGAACTCTTGCCATTTTCCACAGAGCTGAAGGTTTATATTTTCTATTATCTGTCTCTCAAACTATGGACACTTTATTGTCTTGTTATAAATAATTTCATTGTTAATAATGCAAACATATTAACACCAGTGATGTACCACTCACGTCTGATTTAAACAGGGGTGCCAACATTTACGATTTATCCCTAGCATTTATGATTTTTGACCCCTGTGAACGGTGATACAGGAGATTCCTGAAAATGACACTTTTCTGCTTTCTCAGCTAAAGCAGCAGTGGCTCTAAACGAGATTAAAATTCACCAACAGGAAAACCAATTCAATGCAGTATATATGGAAAATGCATTTGTGGATGCAGGCTGTGAAAAACACATTTACTTTCACATTACTTTACCTAGGTGAACTTTCAGCTGTGAATTCTCAAACCGCCAATAAGAGCGAGTATTTTGCAGTTCTGGGTCGATTAACAAGCAGTTCAATAATAAAATGCAGTAAAAAAATGTGATGAGCGCAGTCATTGAAATATTTTATAATTTATAATTATCTTTTTTATGTAGTTATTTCATGTTCCTATTTGAGCAGAAAAATTTTATTATATTACTATGTATACATACATGTATTATATACTTATACTGTATACTTTATTGTTATGGGCAAAATAATATGGATGTGCACTTGTTTTAATTTTGAAACAATTATATAAACCAAGCTTTTACACTCAGCTGGTTGCTTATGAATCCAAACGTTTCTGTAAATTGCAGTTAAATATCAGTTCAACCCGTTCATGTTTTAATATTTATTCTGTTAGCATCCCATCCACTAATATAATATAATATAATATAATATAATATAATATAATATAATATAATATAATATAATATAATATAATATAATATAATATAATATAATATAATATAATATAATATATGCTAGGGACAAATGTCTATTTTTTTAGGCTAGAATCTTCTTGTTAACAATGTTGGCACCTTTGTTTAAGTCATGATTTTCATTCTGTAACTTTGTCACTAGATCAAGAATCGATTCAGACAATGACTTGGAACATTTTTACTGAAGTTTGTGTTGATAAATCAGTTAAGGTAATAACCGATTGTTCAGCAGTAAAAATAGTACTCAAAATTATTACTCAGACTGCCCGACTACAGTCTCCTGCAGTTCATTAAGATATCCAGAGTTCTCCTGATAAATTAAATCATCAGGACTTTGGACTTAGACGTGAGGGCGAGATGACTTAGATTTGACTTAAGGATATGAGACTTGACAACAACATTAAATTAAAGATAAGTTATAGAGCAGACTGATTGGTAAGATGTACCTGTACCTGTATGCATGTGATCTACACACAGACGGTCAGTGGGATCTGTCGAACTATCATCTGATGGACCTGGGTCGCCCTCACCACTCCATTCGCTGTATGGCTGTGGTGCATGACAAGGTCTGGTGTGGCTACAAGAACAAAATCCATGTAATCCAGCCAAAGAGCATGCAGATTGAGGTAAACTCATACTTTACATATTCACTAATGAATACAAAAAAAATGAATCATTTAGTAGTATATTATATATCAGAGATCATATTCATGTAATGTTTTCCTGATAGCCAAGTTAAATATGTAAGGAATAAAACACAATATGGAATGCTCTTATAGGAAGACATTAATTATTTTACAATAACAGAAGTATTTCATTCCTCTTTACCCCAGCAATTTTAAAATAATTGCAATTTTTATTAATTAAAGAATGACGTCATACATTTTAGCTTAGTTATATTTAGTGTTGTGGAACATCTGCAAAGCAAGTTTTTTTTTTTTTTTTGTATTTTCCTGTTCTCACTCACATTGTAGCATCTATGAACAGTTTCCTCACTTTATCTTGAAGTTAATAGGACAGAAATAATGCAGCTTGTTTTGTTACCGAGAACCCGTAAAAATACAGAATCCTCTATCCTGAAGACTTTCCTGTGGTGGAAAATGTAAAGTTATAGATTTACCTCTAATTGTTACAAAGCAGAGACACTAGAGTTAATTTTGTTAAATAAATCTCCTTACAGAAAACTTCACCAAATCAATAATCATACATTTTTCAAAACAACACAGTTTTAATCTGTTTATTATTAGACTTATTGTATGGATTGTCTGCCATCCAGGTCCCTGTGTAAGTTGTTACTACAGAAACAATAACATATTAGAATGCGTGCCGATACTGTTGTCAGAGCTGTTGTTATGAAAAATTAATCAACACCCTCTGACCTATCAGAATCAAGAATTCAATAATTAAGCAATATTGAACAAGCAAGAGTGCTATTGTACTGAATATCAGCATGACTGTGATTTGGCCGTAGGCATATGGCCGCAGGTAATCACACTCCTGCAGATATTCAGTACAACAGCACGACTGAGAGTTTTATACAACAGCTGTTTAAACAAGAAATTAATATCGAGTAACCGACATTTCAAGTACAATATGGGAAAATATGTTGTTTATTTTTGCTCCATCAATGAAAATAATTCCCAAAGAAGCCACAGCTGGATAGTGTTGCGTGTTGCCATGCCAAAGCACAGACTGACTGACAGCCCATAGTAAGAGTAGTAACGGTTTCAATACATTGGTAGAATGTGAATATGAAGTAGTGAACACAGACATGTGGAGTGATACAAACAGTGAAATGTCCCGTGCGCTGTTATGCTAGATATCAGCACTCTTGGAACACTGCTTGTCCAGTCAAATTAGTGGACTAGAACTAACTGTTGTATAATATACAAATAGAGCACTTTAACCATGTGCTCTGTGATTGATTAATCTTTGAGATTTCACTAGTGTCTCAATCACTTTCCTTTACTTTATTTATTTCTCAATCACTTTCCTTTACTGTATTTATTTCTCAATTACTTTCCTTTACTTTATTTCAGTTACTTTAATCACATAAGTTTGGTATAATTCATGTAGAAAAAAATCTTTAACCCTGACACCTGATGGGTAAACCAAGTTGTTTTAATATATTTAAACATTTGCTACATCGCAATATATTATTTTTCTTCATATTGTGGAACTCACTCTTCTGCTCTTCTTTGCAGAAATCATTTGACGCTCACCCTCGCAGGGAGAGCCAGGTCAGGCAGCTTGCCTGGATCGGAGACGGCGTATGGGTGTCCATCCGTTTGGACTCCACACTGCGATTGTACCATGCGCTCACACACCAGCACCTTCAGGATGTGGACATCGAGCCCTATGTCAGCAAGATGCTTGGTAACACTGTTCTCTCTTTGGTTGAAATCTAATCAAATGCTAACTGCATGTCCATTTATATGTACGGGTTATAGACAGTGATCTGAGTTTGCAGAATTCAGAGCAGCAGTAGTTGATCTCTGCTTTATGTTGGTTTTGATTGACAGGTACAGGGAAGTTGGGCTTCTCATTTGTTCGGATAACAGCTCTGCTGATTGGAGGAAACCGATTGTGGGTAGGAACAGGAAATGGAGTCATCATCTCCATCCCTCTGACCGAGAGTAAGTTTTAATAGAGAATAACCTATTTGCTTGGTCACTGATGTAAAACAAACCATTTTTCTTTTGTCTGTTGTAACTTCTTCGACACTCTGTGATTCTTATGACATCTTTCTCCATTTCTTTTCTGCCAACCCTACTTCTATATCTGCATTTACTTTTCTTTTTACCCCCTGCCTGCGCCCTTGCTTCGTCTGATGGATTTTGCTCTGTGCCCCCATCTCCCTTTCTCCCTTTTCTAATTCCTGTAGCTATAGTCCTACATCGGGGACAACTTCTTGGCCTGAGGGGTAAGTTTAGAGCCATCTGTCGCCCTTTAATCCTGTCACTTTTTTACATCATCCATCTTCTTTTCCCATTCGCTTTCTTCAAATCATTCAGTTCTTATAAGTTGCACTTCATGGTTTATCATGGTTTACATTACCTTTCTGCATGACTGCACTTATTTTGTGGCTGTTTTTATTTTGTTATCGTAAACTTGACCTTGTATATATTTGTGTGCATGTGGTTTTTTTTTTGTATGTGGATTCATAATTTCCTGTAGAGAAGCTCCCTTTTGAACTCTTTTGTTTCATTTGATTCTAATGCTTCGTTCATATAGTGCTCTCTGGAGAGCCTGGAGGACTGATTGCTCCTTTCATTTAAAGGTGGAGTTTGTAATTTTTAAAATGTAAAGGGTCTCACTAGTTTCTTCATTTAAGCTTTTGTTTACTTTTTTCTGGCCCAGAAACTAGCTCCGCTCTACTCTTTTTCCCATACTTAATTTCAGCAGAGGAATTTGTTGTGGGGAAAGAGAAGGCTCATCAATAAAATGTTTCTTGTAATTGCAGTTCACCTCGCAGACAACAGAAGGCTCTAAAATTACAAACTGCTCCTTTAGGCGTTGGTCTGCTATTATTTCTCGTCAATCGGTTTGTTGCTAATAGATTTCTTGTGCTTCATTTCTAGCAAACAAGGTGTCTCCCACATCATCAGGAGGTGTGATCCATGTATATGCTGATGACAGCAACTCAGACAAAGGCAATGGTAGCTTCATCCCATACTGCTCCATGGCCCAGGCTCAGCTGTGCTTCCATGGGCACCGGGATGCAGTCAAATTTTTCGTGTCAGTGCCAGGTATGTGCTGACTTCCCCTTTAGTGTCTTTTAATTACTCTTCAAAATGTACTTAAAAGAGTATTACAATAATTTATTTGTTACTCTTTGATTTTAGAATAAGGTGTAAACATATATAGGCTTTTTACCTCATTGCTGTTTTCATTTTTTTTCCAGGCAACGTGCTGGCCACCCTAAATGGCAGTGTCCTGGATAGTCCATCAGAGTCTCAGGGTTCTTCAGCCCCAGCGGAGACAGAAGCTCAGAGTGTTCAGAACGTGTTGGTCCTCAGTGGAGGGGAGGGCTACATTGATTTCCGCATAGGTGAGCAACACTGACACACATACAAAAGCACAGAACTACTGGGGCGTTTGAAGTAGTGGGGCAGCATTGTGGTGTAGATTTAAAGCAATTATCTTTGTGGAGTTCGGCAAGTTTTCTGGGTTTTCCAGTTTACTCCTGCCTCCGAAAAAGATGATGATAGGTGACCGGCTACTTTATGTGTATGAATGTGTATGTATGAATGGTGCCCTGCAATGGACTAGCGTCCCATTCCTGGGACAGGCTCCAGTATAAAGCAGTAACAAAAATGAATGAATGAATGAATGAATGTACAGTGGGCGAGGCAGTATATCCTAAAATTATATTGTAATTTGAACTATATAATGTGATTTGAACTGCATTGAACATTATTGATAATCATTTGTTTCTGGTCATTTTTATTCCAGGTGATGGTGAGGATGATGAAACTGAGGAGGCAGATGGCGAAGCCCCTCAGATTAAGCCAACATTGTCTAAAGCTGAGAGGAGCCATATTATTGTTTGGCAGGTGTCCTATGTCCCCGAGTAATGCTATCAGACACTTTATGCCTGCATTCCCCATCTTGTAACTTTGGCCCCAAATATTCTCTATGAAACCTTGTGTATTCCTAACAATGCCCCTTAAATTCTGTATGTAAGCTCTGTAACTACCCCCTAAGGCCTGTATTTACCATCCCTAAATTGTAACTATCCCCTGTATGTTGGCTGATTTGCCCCTGTGACTGCCCTTTACTCCAATGCGAACAGCTCAAGACTCTTCTACATCTTACAGCTGAACGGCAATTATAAATGCATTCGATACAACTACCTTTCTCAGAATAACTCAGTTTTTGCCAAATGTATAAACATGCTCTTGCGCTATTCTTACTTGTCCACCAGCTCACAGCTCACTGGATAGTTGCTTTTATTCCAGGTGGAATAAGGATAGGGAGCTGTGATTGGTTAAAAGGGTTTGCAGAGCTCTTTGGTTTGTATGATCCTTATTTAGGAATTTGTTTATATGATGTAATAAGGAGGATGGTGGGGAAGACGCAAGGGATGTGTACAAAGGTGTAAATATTGAGGCTCGGTACATACAACGTAGTGTCATTTTAGGGGAGTAATTGAAAGTGTGATACCTGATGGCTCAGGAATTGAAATGACAATAAGATAAGAAAGCACATTTGAAGGAGACCTGTTTCAAATATTTAAAATGTCACTGATATGGCAGATAAAGTCAATAAATACAAAATTGTTTAAACACCACCCTAAATTAACATACAGAAAGTAAGACATATCCATCAGGTAAGCTGTGAGCTGGCTTTATCTTCAAAGTAGACTGGGTTTTGTGGGACACACACAAGTTCTATGATTGGCTACTGGTTTGACTGACAGTTGAAAGGACCGATCTGATCGTCTGTATGTAACAATATATGTTCTCTTATGTGTGGTTAAATATTAAATATTAAACATATTCGTGCTCTGAAGAGATTTACTCGTGTGATCATCTTGTACTTTGTAGCCATTTTCCCTACACTAAAATGTGTACTTTAAACACAACATTTTCAGTGCCTTGTTTATTTCCTTAAACTTGATATGCCTATTAGGTTACGGGTTACACGGCCTTCCAAGAGGCTTTAGGATTGTAGCTGATGCACTGTTGAGTAACATGTACATATAAAGTGAATGGCTTTAGAAAACCCTTTATTTTATTTACCCTTTATTAACACGCTATTTGGGCAGCAGAGCACAAGAAACAACTAAACGTAGTTTAAAAAAAAAAAAAAAAAAAAAAAAAAAATAGCAGGCGCCAAAGCTGGAGTGTAAAAACAGCACAAGTGTAAGGCCTGTAAGGCGAACAAGCTCACTCAGCTCATTATTGCTTTTGTCATTATTCTCATCCATACATACAGTAACATGCACTTCAGGATCTACAAGAGGACCCATGCAATATTGAAACAATGCTGGTGTTTTCCTTTCCTTAAGTTTGAACATGCGTATAGCTTTAATCAATTTGCTGGAGTGGTCTATGGCTCATGGTAGCACAAGCCTTCCTTCTGTTATAAGTGCAGTACATTTTGGTCAAGATTATAAATTCTGCATTGCTCAACTACTAGATCAGTTTTTGGTTTAAATCTGCAATTATTCACACAAGCTGACAAGAGTGATGTGCTAAAATTTAAATTCTTGGACAGAACTGAAATTCAGGACACTGATTTATTATTTTTTTTTCTTTTTATTGCGGCCAGGGCATCAATGCTAGTGGAAAAAGTCTAGGAAACGTCAAATTATCAATATAAACCTAAATCCATATAGAAACAGAACTGAATATGCAACAGTAGTCAGCATTTAAACAGCAAGCTAACTAATGACTAACAGGCCCTGGATGAATGAGCAGAAGATAAATATTTTATAGTGTCACGTTTTTGTTTTTATGCCTCTATCCAGGAAAACATGCAAAAAGCAGGACCACTAAAGATACCCAACTAAGTTTTGAACATTGCAAAAAGACGAGCAAAGGAAACAGCATGTGTTTTTTAACTACTAATCAAGATTTTAGCTTCTCAAATAGCAACAAGACTTATTTCAACAATAAGTCCTATAACGATTTGTAGTTTTGACATCTGACTCTATTTAGCTTATGAAATGGAAATGGTTCATTTCAGCACATCCACAGCTCAAATCCTTTGTGTGTGTACATTTTGGTAGAGAGCTCTACCATGCCACTCACTAGACCTCTAGAAATGCCACAAAGAATTCAAACTTTTGTACCAATTCTGTAGAATTGTACTTCAGGGAAAAATTTCATATTGCTAGACATACATCAGGTTACAATGCTGTGTGTTGATGTGGTAAAGAGAGGGCATCATACGTAGATCCACTGCTCAGTGCTCTCTTCCCAGCAGGCGAGCTCATGCTCTTTGAACCACAGGGAGATTTCTCTCTGTGCACTCTCCACTGAGTCACTTCCATGGACAACGTTCCTGCAACACAAGACATACACCAGTTTAATGAGGACTAGCCAGTACTTAGCTACTATCTTGTAATCTGCTCTGCATGTCATCTCTTGAAAAATACTGATCCTGTCATCCTGAAATACTGAGGCCTGATTTAGACATACAGGATGAAGGCATGGATAAAAATTAACATGTGGCTCAAGTGCATCCAAAGTTGTATCTTCAGGAGATTTTCTCTGCAAAATTTTCCATTAGTGATTAAAAAAAAAATCTCATAAAAACATTTCAAAACAGTTATCTTTTAATAATTTATTTGGCCTAGCATTTCCTGAAATCACTTCTTTCTTACTATGGGGTTTTAGTGGTTTAGGGAATATAAAGCATGGATAACTATAGTGCAGAGACAGCCAAATTATCAATTTATTAGCTAGCCCACTGTGCAAGTGAAAGCTCCAAAGTGTTGCCCAGTACCTTGTTAGCTAATGTATTGTAATAATGTATTAAGAATTAGTTTAGTTCATTAACGCTGACTAAGGGATACGAAGCAATATGCAAATTCCCAGGGAATGGATGACTATGTAGCCAGTCAGAAGACTCTTCTTAAAAAACAACATTGGTGACTGCTACATCAGCAGCAGCAGCCTATCAAGCCTACTTGTCCACCGGGTAACTACAAATAAAACAACAGCCCAGACACATAATCTAGTGATCTGTCCACTCCTGTAGTGTAGTGCTAATTTTGGTACCTAGTCCCATTAGCTACACTTTAACATAATTAACAGACACTGTGACTTACCGGCCCACTTCCACACCGTAATCTCCTCGGATGGTTCCTGGAAGAGAGTCTGCAGGGTTTGTCTCGCCAAGCATCTTTCTGGATGTTTTCACCACATCCAGACCTTGCCATACCTGTGTGAGATTTAAAGGATTGTAGTGGTTCACACAAACAAATCAAACAAGTTTTGAGAATTTATTCCATACAACTGTAGTACAGGATGCAATTAGAAAATCAAATGTGGAGGAGCAGAGGAATAAACTCTGGATGAATGTGTGTGTCTTACCATTGCTACAATAGGCCCAGAGCTCATGTATTTCACAAGGCCTTTGTAGAATGGCTTCTCTCTCAATTCCCAGTAGTGCTCCCTCAATTGCTCCTCAGAAGCCTAACCAACCATAAACACGCACACAAAGAAATACAGGTTTGTGATATGGTACATAAAATTTATTGACGGGACAATCCAGATAGAAAAAAAAGTTGCAATCCAAATCCAGAATTACTGGCACCCTTTAATAGAATAAGCAAAACTGTTTGTATAAAATAAACATTGCAGACAATGAGTTCTCCTTTTTCTGTTGTAGTGTCCATCAAAAACATATCCTCATGCTAGTATAAATAGGTCAGGGTCTAAAAATACTGTCAAGCTTAAAAGCTGCTACAGGGAAGTTGGTACAAAGAAATTGGTACAGCATCAAAAACCGTACAAGTAATTTTTAAAAAAAATTTATGTTCATTTAAGTGCTTAGTGCATAGGTTCGCCCATGTAGAAATACAAATGATCTTAGAATTGAAACAGCAATTCCGAGTCTCTATCTCAAGCTGTGTGACTTACATAAGCCAATGAAAACACAAGCTGAAATTCAGGTTTAGCTGTGGCTGTTGGGCTTTCACTAGTAACATGGCACTCAGAATATCATGCCAGCCTATAAGCATGGTTTTTATGTGTACGTTATGTGTACACATAGGCACTATTTAAGGGTAAGGGTTTTTCTTACCTGCAGGAATTTCAGGCCGACCAGTTTAAAGCCTTTTCTTTCAAAGCGGCGGATGATTTCTCCCACCAGCCTCCTCTGGACACCGTCAGGCTTCACGGCGATGAAAGTGCGCTCGTTCACACCCGTCCATCCTGCAAATCCAGACACCAGCTGCACTTTACACTTCTCATCAACATCAATCTAATAAGCCAACACTTTCTTTTTCAAAGAGTGGGCCAGGAACCCCAGGGATCTGTGAAGCATAGCCAGGGTTTCTGTGGTTCAAATATGGGGCAATTACACTACTTTGTGCTGCTACTGACCCCATGTTACAGCTATCATTGCAACCATCTGACAATAAGGCAGATGATTTCTGCATGAGAAATATCCTGAGTTTAAGTTTAATTGCTTTGAAATGAGTAATAACTGTGCTTATATGCCACAACTAACATCTGATTGGGTGGTTTTGCTGTTTTGTTGTAAACTTTTCTGCAATCACAGACCACTTACAGTAAAAAGAAAGAAAGAACGAAAGAACGAAAAATCAACAACCCACCTTACACACACACACACACACACACACACACACACACACCACAAGACTCATATTACAAGTATAATTTAAAAAGTCAAATAACAAGCAAAAATGTACCCCCACGTTTATTTGTTGGTGTGTATTAAAATTGCAATTAGATTCAATCTGATCATTAATTATGCTTATTCTTATATTGAATTTTAGATAGAAAATGAACAGTTTCCTATATGGAACATTAGTCCATTAGGAACATAATGCTGAAATCAAAAGGAAATTTTTTTTTTTTAAATGCATGCATAGGTTTTCTGGAAGAGAGAGAGCAAGAGAGAGAGAGAGAGAGAGAGAGAGAGAGAGAGAGAGAGAGAGAGAGAGAGAGAGAGATGCTGGTGAGGAATGACTGTTTATCGCAGTAATGACTGTTTGTCTCTCAGATGTTCCACAACATTAAATTGAAGTATAAACTGTAAAAGAGCATGACATGTCGTTCGTTAATAAATTAAACATTGTACTTGTTGACAAATCACTATGGTATAAGCAGAAAAACACGCTCCACACTGTGGTTATACGCAAATAATGCACAAATGTTTGGAGTGTGTTATTGCTTACATAACAGCTCTGACAATAATCACACCACCCTGTCACTGATTATTTTCCTATAACAGCATTCCCCATTGTGTTTTATTCCTCTCATATAATACTTCTAAAAAGTGTTCGTTCACATGAGTGGAATTTGTAACTGTAAAAAAAATCTGAATGGAGAGTTTTTCGTGTTAATTTCTTTACTTTTTAATGTTAAGCTCTTTCAGTACGCAGATATCAGAACACCAGTTGTTGATATTGGTTATAAATTAGTCAGGAGAATTTCTTTACACACTGGAAAGTTGATGCTAACATTAGCACTAGTATTATTATAGACTTCTCCCTCTCATTGAAACCTGACTCATGACTCACTGTTGACCACTTTGCCATCTGCGCTTTCTTTTCGACGCCTCTTGCCTTGATTCTCTACTACGGCTAAAGAACGCTTCATTTTGGTGTCATTACATGGAATAACCGTGACATGGCAGGTCTGTATTAATTTCCAACTTTAGCCTCTAGCCTCTTTTCTAGAGCAGGCGCTCGGATGCATGGGAAATGTTGTTCGTTATTAAACACACCAGGCACTAACAGCTTCCAAATTACACAATTCCAACTACCATGAGCACCAGGACTTAAAATTTGGAAACACACCTACACACACACCTATCTAACACACAGGTGCTGCTGTAAGCTTTATTACTGTACCACCTTCATTATTAAAACTAGAATAACTTGTAAAACTCGACAGTGGTGTCCACTGCCACCATGTCATTTAAATAACAATAATAAAATGAGTTTGCATCAGGCAAATCAAGCAGGTGGAGAAACACAGCGATGTCCTGACAGAGCTGAGTCTTAGTTTTTGTTCGGATTTCCACTCTGAGCTTTATAGACACTGCATATGAATGACGTTACAGAAATATGAATGTGTTACAGAAAATATTTCATATGTGACAGGCAGGTACTCCTCTACCGAGAACACTAAGCACATCTTTTTTTTTCAAAAGCAAATTCTCTCATGCCTTTTGGGATGGAGTGAAAGTTTGGTTAACTGATAAAAAGGTAGTTGTTTTGAACTTGGCTTTTGTAGACATTAAATACGGGAACTATGAAGAAGATGGCCATATAAGTTGGTTTTTTTTTTTTTTTATAAATAACACTATATTATTGGCTAAGCATTTTATCCACAAATGCAGATTTTTTAAATCCCCCCCAAACATTAAAAATAAAAAAATGGGTTTTTGTTTACAGTATCTGATAAATACAATTTGTTATAAAAATAGTGTTAATACCACTGTGATAAATTTATCATCATTGATGTGGATGCAGTAGTTTTCCAAAGTTACTATGGATCTTGTTGAGCTTTGTCAGGTGTCTATTTTTTTTCTTTCTTTTTTTTGTTTTAAATCCTGTGGTTAATATTATGTTGTGTCTGAGCCCCTGTTATATGTTTAACTGAGTAACTTGGAACTTGAATGACATCTTGTTTTAAAATTCTTGGTTTTCACTGAATGAATGAATGAATGAATGAATAAATAAATAAATAAATGTGACAGCCAGGTAACCAACACGTGATGACGTCACAGCTACACCTTGGCTGGCTCGTGTTTAAATAATGGCGCTCGTGCAGGATGAGAAAGGAAACAAAACACTGATAATTATGAAAAAAAGAAAAAAAAACTAAAACTATATTTCAAACAGTTTTTCAGTGTGTTACAGATACAGGCACGCTGTTGTGGTGATTCACATCACCAGAGCTTCAGTATGGGATACAGGATTAGGAAACCAAACCTGGACGTCTTTGTTAGGCTAGCTGCATTAACTGCTTATGCTAATTAAATATTTAAAAGAAAAAAAAACAATTAAAATGTACTTTATCAGCAGGGTCAAGTTCAAGTGGAGAGTTTGTATTCAATGAAATGATGGACGCGTGTATTATCATTTAGGTTTCTCACACTCACACACACACACACACACACACACAAGGGCAGCATGTAAGTTATACTGTCTTGAGGCTGTGTTTTTTTTTTTGTTTGTTTTTTGCTAGAGCTTAAAAGCAAAATATGGAGATGAAGATAAAAAACGTATAAAATAAATACCAAGTGTGTGCGTTTCATTGTAAAAGTGCTTTTACACACACACCCACACCCCTCTAGTAAAGGCTAAGTATATGGACTAAACCCAGCATGGCTACTCTAAGATACTCAGCTTAGCTAGCACACACTCACACACTAACCGGTAAAAGGGATAACGCGAGTTTTCCTGAGAACACTGAGTATATTTCAGCTAATCAGGATGAAGCCCAGTCTTCACACAGCACTCACCTGTCTTGAAGACGTGAGCGAAGAACGCCAAGAAAACACAAATCATGTCTGTGATCTACCGGCTGCTCGGCCGCGTCTCTCCCACGAGCTCCTCGGAGAAACAGCGAACGCGCGCGAGAGGGCGCGCGTGCGCGATAAAGTCTCGAGGACCAGATGGGCGCGCGTGCTAGCATGCTCGCGCCTGTAGTGAGGGATTAGCCTTAGCATCTGAGTCTTTTCAAAGCCCTGCCTTTATTTAAAAAATACTTTTATTATTCGTTTTATTAAGCTTTTATTTCATTGCTGTTTAAAGTTACCCAGTGCCATTGTACTTAATAAAGGTTACTTGACTCTGACTGGCCTGACTAGATTTCCAGCCTGGCCCTTTCCCATTAAAACCATAGAGCTACTGTATTTTTTTTTTTTTTTTTTTTTTTTGTTCTTCATAAGTTATGAACATAGTAAATTAATATGGGAGGAAATAACGCTTAATGACCACTGTCAAGTAGTCAAGTATCATGTCTTATTTTAATAATATCTGACTAAAGACATTCCAGTTATGTTAGTCATCACCATGAACTAAGAGTACTGCTTTTTATGTCAAAATGAATCACTGCCTTAACTATCTGACACTAGTCAATAAGAGAACAGCAAAAAATCATGCCATGTAAATGTATTGATCAAGACACACTCCGAAAAATAGTACTAAACTGTACGAAACCCTTGAGGCTGTCACCTCAAGGGTACATCTTTTGGTTCTTTAGTGTGCACCTCTTACATGGTAATATGAATGTAGTGTACCTACTACTTAGTGTACACAGTTGGACCTACATGAATGCCAGTTAACTTTACTGTATCGCTAATATATACTATATAGCCAAAAGATTGTGGACACCTGACTGTCACACCCATATGTGGCTCTTCCCCAAACTGTTGCCACAATGTTGGAAGCACACAATTGTATGAAACGTCTTTGTACACTGCAACATTAAGGTTTCCCTTCACTGGAACTAAGGAGCCCAAACATAACAGTAAATATACAGGTTTCACTGTGGATACATTTGAAAAAGGAGCAGTACAAAAGCATACACAAATGTTTACCAGTGTTGCTGTTGTTGCCACTGAAATATTGTGGCAAAGACAGGCATAGCTACACTACACCCCGCATAGTGAGAAGAAATGTTTCATTTTACGATTTTGTCATTAGTATCTCATTTTTATTTACAAATAATGCAAATGCTATTATCAGAGCATGTACAGTAATTGACATCACATAGAGAGATTACTCTTTCCTCTTTAAGGAAATACAACACCACAAAGAGCCTAAGGTTTAAATTGTCTCTGAGTCATCCTTCAGTGGCCTGACTCCAAGGAATAGTCTTTGACAGTAAAAGATGTTTTTCAGCCATTCTGATTTCCCAAATATGGCTATCATTATGATATAATACATGTTAAATGCTAGCATGTGGGCAGGCTTGTCCTAAAGCTTGTCCTAAATCACTATAAGAACAGCTTCCACTTTGAGATAAACCCCATACATAAAAAGAAAGCAGGAGGAATTCATTAAGGTTACTCAAAGATTTGATCTTTCTCCACTGAATTCAGCTTACACAGGCGTTCCCTCCTGTTTCTGCTGTTCCTGGCTGCGGAAGTACTCTTTGCTGAGCAGCACGTCTCGTTTAAGAGGTAGGCTGGGTTCAGGTAGGGTGCTGGCATCGACGCCGAGCTGCTTGGCTTGCTGTGCTAACATCATGGCACGCAGGAGCGGCGGGTAGCACACATGTCGGATGGGGGGTTCGGGGACAGGCTCGAAGCGTGTAAAGGTCTCTTCTTCATGTTTGGGAACCAAGCGCCAGTCGTGGTACATGACCTTATCTATCTCCTTCTCAGAGTCTTCTGTTTTACCTGGAATACAATGCAGATGCAGTACACCTATACACACCAATACCTCTAACATTTATGAAATCAAACCTGATGTGGATGCCTGTACATATTGGTCATTTGAATTTCAACTATTCAATGATGATTTTGAGTATACTGTCACATTCAGATTTATATGGCATGGTTAACAATGACAAGATTATATCTTAAAACATGCTATAGACTCCTTACTGGAGACCACAGCTGATCTAGTATTAGCCACCATATTATCAAACACTTTGTTCAAACATTCCATTATATCCATTATAGTAAAGATATAAATTATCCATTTTAGTAAAGACGGTAAGCCTAATGTAGTTTCAGAAACTGACAAGATAAATTTTGTGCTCTTTGGAGAGGGAACCAAGTAAGTAGTAAGTACCCAACTAGAGCTCATTATTTATTTTCTCAGATTCCAAATTTTAAAAGGCACAAAGAATTGAATCTGATGAGTTTCACTGAGTTATTATTGGTGTGTTTATTAAAAAAAAATCCTGATTCTACACTTACCTTTAAATGTCAAAATGCCCCACGCTTTCCCATGGTCCATATTCTACAGGAGAAAAACAAGACAAATAAATCAATAAGTTCCTAATCTTTGACTCTAAAAATACTTCATGCTTTTCGTACATTTCTGAACTCTTAAATAGCCAGAGCTAGACACCCAATACTCGTACCTCTGCTGTGTAGTCTACTTTCACTTTAGTTATCTTCCAGTAGCAGGGCTCTGTGTGCTCCTCCAGCCACGATTTCCGTGTAAAGATCCGTCCCACGCCGAATATGCGCATGCCAGCCAGGAGCCTGAAGAGTGGAGTCTCCCTCCGCACGTCCTGCCAGGCTAGCACTGGCAGCCTCTTACCAGTGAGCGGCCGTGTCATGGTTTCATAGTCCAGGGCATAGCGTTGCGAATCCCGCGGCCGATTTTTCAGCTCTTGATAAGCCCGGATCTTTCGGGCCATCTCAGCAATCAGTCTCAAACGCTTCTTTTTCACCATTGTGACTAAAAGAGAACAGACAAGAGAGAAACACATAATATGTCAGTGTATGTTTCAGACTGGTGGAGCTCTCTCATCTGACACACTACCAGATGAATGGTATGTCTTTTAATCACAGGCAGGGCCATGGTACAAATGGGCTAGCAGGGCTAAGCTCCCCCTGTCTTACAAAGATAGAAAGACATCATTACAAGGGTTCTTTTTTTTCAGATTAATTGCTGTTAACAAATATCTTGAGGCAAATTAATTAGGTGAAGCCAAGCACCACTCCACTAGTGGCCATAAGAAAAACATGCAGAATGGTATGAAGATGTGAGGCTGCGGCTGATTTCTTTCAAGCCCAGACTGTAGATACCTGCAGCCAATCAGTAACAGGCATGTCTCGTGATTGTACAGAATGAAGGTGTTTTTTTTTTTTTTTAGCCAAATATGCATTTGGAGAATAACGAAAAGAAGTCAGACTAATCACACATTGTCCAATCAAAGTATAAATTACACAAAAGGACATATAACACAAGTGTATGTTTAATCCATTTTAGTTTGACTGAAAGAGTTACAGCTGTTCTGTTTACTATGTCTGGTATTCACACAAAACATGGCAAGAACCCAGTACAGCATTACAGAACTTAAACACTAAACAAAAATTTAAATTACAAACGCAGCTGCCTGTCTGCCTTTAAGTGTGTGTTGTGTGTGTTAGTTCATCCCACATCATTGTTAATATACCATCAATGAGACCTTGACACATAATGTATTGCTCATCCCTGACAGTTTCATTGTTGAGCCAGTGATATTAGATTTTATCCCTCACATCTACTATAACACCCAGCTATCACTGTTCACAAGCTTAAACTGCCTGTTTATCACCTGAAATTAAGAATTAATGGCAGTTATCGATAATGTTTATTAATTTATGGGGTGCTGCTGGATATAGTAATTTATTCACCTTCCCACAACACTAAAAATACTGTGAATAAAAGAGCACAGTGTATTAGTTTAGTATTTCTTACTGGGGCACTGACAATGTGTTTTGCAATATATCATCAACCCCTGGTTAATCTGCAAAAACGATTATCATAGGACATATTACAAACCCCTGCTTTATAGCGACAGACAGCTACAGAACCCAGAGGCATCACGTGTAGCTTTAGAACAAGTCCTGCATGAAACAAATAATATACACTCAAACTGCACAATGCTAAAAAAACAAACAAAAAAACAAAATACATATATTAAACAACACATACATGTGATCGCAATAATCACAAGAAGAATAACACGTTTCTCTTACCTGTTTTATTTGACTTGACCTCCACAAACGTAACTTCCGGTACAGTGGCAGCAAAGTAAGCGTTTCGTTCGGAAACAGGGCTACAGTTCCGAGAGTTCCTAGCTGTTCTGACGAGTAAAAAAAAAAATTAACAAACAAAATGTAATTTATGTTAATGTTGTCGTCTTTTAATAATTCACAGTAGACCTAACAAACACATTTTCTTTGACAGTTTATGAGGTACATATGAGGTTCTCAAGCCTTTTGCAGCTTTAACTGCTTTACACACACACACACACACACACACACACACACACATATATGTGTGTGTGTGTGTGTGTGTGTGTGTGTAAAGCAGTTAAAGCTGCTTTAATATCTCGGTTACTTGAGCCACAGAGCTTTTATTCCTGAGCTTTCCATCATCCAAGTTGACATTATTCATAGCCCTGCATGGTTTTTCAGTTATTGAGGCTTGGATTAAACCCATTCAGTTCAAGTCAAACAGGCTAATAACTGTAAGAACTCCATAATAAATGGGATAACTTTGATAATGATGGTTTGTAATTTTCAGCACAGTAACCAAAAAATTTCAATCACAGACCCCACTGATGTTGCCCAACATTTCAGACATTTATTAAAAGCATTGCTTGAGGAGAGTGAGAGGTATTATCAAGGACACCTCCCATCCCCAGCATGGACTGTTTGTGCGTCTCTCATCAGGAAAACACTACAGAAGTCTGTATTGTTGCACAAAAAGACTCATGAACAGCTTTTTCCCTTCAGCTGTATTAATGCTGAACTCAGCTTTCATGCATTAACTGTCAGGCTCCACCTAACAACTAAACATTAGCATTAGACACTAGTGTTATCTGCAATTCTTTGCAAGTATATGCACTTTACTGCACTATCTGTCATTATTATTATTATTACTATTACTTACATCAGACTGTTATTTGCACATTATTGCTATTTGCACCTCTGCATTTTTATCCACTGTATGTATCCACTGCATCACATTGCATGCATCATGCTGCTTATCTCTACCTGTATACTGTTTATCTCAACTAACTGCACCACAATTCTTATTTATTCCATTTAATTTAATTGCCATTTGCATTACTGCTATGCATCATACTGTTTACCACTGTACACTGTAAACGTATTGCACCATAACCTTGTTACCCTCATTTTAACTTATTTGCTATTTCCACAACTGGTTGGATGCTAACTGCATTTCGTTGTCTCTGTACTCGTACTCTGACAATGACAATAAAGTTGAACCCAACCTAGCCTAACCTAACTTTGAGAACCACTGATCTACCATACAGGTGCACTTTACAGGTGTATAGTTAGTAATGTTTCTCAGTCCTGGTTCTGGAGTACCCCTGCCCTGCACATTTTGGTGTTCTCACTGCTCCCAATTCTCCTGATTGAACTCATCAGCTAAATAAGCATGAGTCAGCCTGTACTGGGTCAGTTAGGAGGGAAATCATCATGTGCAGGGCAGTGGTATTTCTGGATTATGACTCTAAAACCCTGCTGTAGACCATCTCTTGCTATGCACCATTTGCCAGCCCCCTGTACCTATTAAATCTATTAAAAAGATGACTATCAGACCCTTCTCTGTACAACCAACGCAGTAGTGTGTAGTGCTCATACATCAGGCATAGCAGTGATGCTGGGGTTTACACTTACCTTGTTGGTCCCTCTTGTAGGTGTACATTAGATACTATAGCTCATCTTTTTTCCACTGACAATTTATTTATTGACCCCCCAACCCTTCACATTTGGTCGGTTTCTGTCCACAGCATTACTGTAATGGTTGATGGACTGTCTCTCAACCCAGAAATAGCATTAAGGTGTATAAAAAACTGCAATACTGCTGACACACCTGATACATTCACACAATAGAAACATCCAATAACCACCCTTTCAGTGCCACCACTGTGCTGAGAATGGTATACCACACAAATAATAACTTGGCCATCAGTGGTTCTCTGCCGATTCTTTTCCACTGATGAACAGGAAGTGGCAGAAAAATGATCAACTGCAGGTCAGTGCACCTATATGGTAGGCTTACCTTATAACAGGGCAATTGAATGTAGATATAAGGTCAATGTACCTAAAAGATTGCAACCAAATGAAGTGGAGCACACTCAACCAGTTTTTAATCCTTTATTATGCTTAAAAAAACAACCTACATATCCAGCCTTTCTTCCCCCGTGTATGATTTTCATCCAACTCCTTTAATCATATATGAGTTAAAGCCCATGCTTAACATATAGTAAAGGGAGACAGAGAAAAGAGAATTAGATAATACATACAATATGTACAGAACAGAGCAAAAAGGATCTATATGCATTTATATATGCATACAATGAGAGGGAAAAGTGCTTTAATGCATAACAAAGACTTAGATTTTTTTTTTTGTGAATTACAAAACCTATACACACTTCCATAGTTGATAAATACAACCCTCACAGAGAGATGTAAAAATGAATGGCTATAAGAACAAGGGCAGGTACTTTGTTCAGACAGCATATGAATCGAGAACATCAGCTGACTCTAGCTGAGTTAAAAGAAGATCCAACCTCTTTTTTTTGCAAAACAAACATTAACTTCACATTTGTTGGTTTACATCGTGGGTGTATCCTCTTTCATCTCAAGTGGGGCATTAAGTGTTTTTGCTTTGCATCAGGATAGAAGTGGCCCTAGTGAGAAGCCAAAGAGAGGTGATGAAGATGGCACAGAGCACCACAGTTGCTGTGTTAAGACCAAAGTGAGTTCAAATCACAGGTTCATGCAGGTATTTGACGGCAGCATTTTACACATTTGTGCACAATTCACAGGCATCTACTCTTGCACAACAGTACTATGCCAGTGATGAACAAAAACTCAGCCAGGATTTTGTAAAACTGCATCGGTATGATTATAACTGTCGGCAAAAGACCACACCCATTAGACGTTAATACACTAGCCCATTGACTTGGCAAAGGTACGTGGAGTAAAATGATTAAAAGCAGGAATGAGTGTTTTAAAAATCTCATATTAAATGTGGAATAATACAAAAATGTCATCTGAAAGGACAGCAGAAAAGTCAATAGATTGATAGTAATAAAGACGGAATATAATTTGTCAGGTTCAGGTTGTGGAAAAGTGTCAGGAAAGTGGCTTTGACAGAGGTACCAACATTGTTAACAAAAAGATCCTAACAGGCAGAGATAACGACTAGGATCTTAACAGAAAAACCCTAGCGTATATTGGTGGACGAGATGGGATAACAGGATAAAAGGTAAACAGCGCATTCTGCTCTGCGCTTGTACCAACCAGAGGCCATAGTATGCCCGCTTGTCTTCTATTATGTCAGAAACTCAGCAGAATGGTTTCCAAATACAGGGGTGTGAACTCTGACCTGATAAATTTGATGCAAGATGAGAACCAGTATCAGGAACAATTTTTTTTTTTTTTAAATTTCACATCACCTTCAGTGTCTCATATTGCTGTAGCAAGCAGACTAAAATTGCAATATGTGTATCATCTGTTCAATTCATATCTGTTTTGAAATTGTATTCCTGCAAAACAAACCCGGATTTCTTAAAAAATTTCTGAAAATTTTCCAAAAAAAAAAAAAAAATCCACACAACTGGCTTCATCCATACACATTTAAAGGTCACCAGCAGGGCGATACGAGAATTTGAACATGTAAGATGCAGAGAAAACAGAAAAAGACATCAGAAAGCTGGCATCATTGAAGCTGCATACAAATGCAGTTAAAATGTAGTGACATACACTACATGTGATGGAATGACATACACTGATATGTCTGCCAATTCGGCTCAAATCAGTGTAGAGAAATGCTCAGTCATGAGCGTCTGAAGATTTTGCCAAGACCACAACTTGGGAAGGAAAAGACAAGTTGTTGACAATCTTCCAGAAATGGCAGTGACCATGACGATATTGCGGGCTCAACAAATTTACCCCATTTATTGACCTGGTCACTGCCATTTCTAGGAGGTTGACATTTACTTGTCCTTTCTTCTGGGTAAGAACAAATGAACATTCAATATACACATAAAACTAAAAAAAAAGTATATAGGCCAACATTAGTATATAGGCCTAAAACATCATATTCAGAGTCTAGATTGTCTGCTAAAATAGAAAACAATGCTGTTTTTTGTACATTCATAGTCAAGGTAATAAATGGCTAAATTCAGAAAACAAATGTTTTGTTTTCTTGATATCAAAACAGATATGGATCGAACGGATGATGCATTGATTAATCACAAAAATACTACAGCCAAACCGTAGATATTGGGACCTCTGCTTTGCTATATACCATTATATTGTGGCATAGCTGTATAAAAGACATTAATATGATTCTTCCAAACTTCTCAAATGCAGCAACTTCAAGAAATAGTTCAATGTATCATACAGTACTAGATTCAGCATATCACTGCTATACTGATGAGACCTGGTGTCAAACTAGTCACCTCGTTTGCAAACATGGATGGTGAATTACATGTTATATAGTACGTCAAATTATAAGTGGTAATTAAACCACTTATCCATCTGAGTGTCCATTTGACTCATTCTACTTGTTTGGATATAAGCTATTCTGAAGTACAGGTAGACAAGGGCACAGTGCTGAAGGTTATAGGTAAAGATAATACTGAGATTTTATATAACAGTTCATGTGGGATGGAAAAGTGTGACATATTTTTTGTTCCAAAACCCTGAAAGAGACAGCAAGGACAGAGCAGGAACTTTCAGCACTATGCTATAAAAGAGAAAGACCGTTCACTGTTTAGTCGTGATACATCAGAGTGTATGTGCGTGTGTCTTTTACATAATCTGTACATCCAGAAAGTATTGAATTTTGCATGTCTGACTATGATCCACACAATGAAATGCAGTGTTAACAGTCCCACAGGAGATTAAAATCAAATGGTATCCTCAATGTGGAGAGGTTTCTTGTTACATCAGATACATCAACATCTTAAAGACGTTTTTTTTTTTTTTTTTTTTTAAGTTTTGTCTCAATCCACTGTACCACTGTATATGAGTCTGAAACTGAAAAGACTTGACAATGTATTAACTGTAATAGTGTGTGTATGGGTATATGTGTATGGGTATATATATATGTGTGTGTGTGTGTGTGTGTGTGTGTGTGTGTGTGTTCGCCTCAGGTCCAGCGGCAGCGTTTCCTCTGGCAGGCCTCGGGGTCGGAAGCGCAGCCGTCTGATTCGCTGCCTGAAGAGGGCCCAGCTGGTGTATTTGTGTTTGAGTTTGTATGCGTATGCGAGTGGTCTAAGCTTAGCACCCAGCCAAGTTTGGAATGTAGGAGGTGCCTGAGTCCTGGTGGGAGGGGCAGCACTCTGAGGGCGTCGGCTCCTGAAGGGAGGAGCTTACGCAGACGCCAGCAGCAGAGGTACTGGAGTGAGGTGGGGGCGGAGACTGAGCGGATCACCTTCATGCTGCTTTTGGCAGCTGTGGAACATGCCATGGGGTACACACGCTTGTTCTGCAGCTCTGTAGCAGCGACACCTATACGCATGCAAACACACATTAAAAATGGCATGGAATAGAAATAATGCACATATAAGACTAACAACTGAACTCATCCTTATTCAGCCTGTGTTCTAATACTGTTATTAGCCATTATTGACTTCTATGTGTGATTTGTTATGGTCTGTTTCCTTTGACCTACGTAATGTACGGCATTCTGACCAAGGCTGCAGTTATGCTAACTCAGCAGTCATTTCACTTAAAGGAGCAGTTTGCAATTCTTTGCACCCTCTGCTTCCTGTAAAGAAAAGTGCAATTACAATAAAAAATATAGCTGCAAGCAGCAATTATCAGGGTTGAAGCACTTCAGGGCCTTTAAGGACATGCATAAAAAGATATTACTTAATATTGTGCAAGCCTATAAGCACCTAAATCAGAGAAAAAGCAAGATAATGTTAAGAAATATATGATAATTTACCATAAAGAAATAGCATTTTTAAACTGTTTTAGCGCCATCTCTTGTCTGATCTCCATTACATTTTGCATGCTTCTTAAGAATCATATATGCTGCATGTGCTTACTTCATGTCATGCATGAGTTTTCCTTTAGGAGTTACTGACTTTTGAGTACACTAACCCACACTCATTTTTGTAAATAACCCTGTTATGACTATCTAAATAAAAAAAGTTCAAAATATTTTTTGATTAATTATTGACCTAGTGAGTCCAGAGAATTGTACTACACTGGTTTTGTTGTGATTGAGTAAAAAAAACCTAGGACTAGCTCACGAAAGTGGGTTGTCCTGTTACAGCACCACAACGTGGCCAATTGCCACCATTTTGTGCATGTGATCTCAGATTGAGCCCATACATAATTGTGCCAAGTTTGGTGAAATTATCTCATTCTGTTCAAGAGTTATAACCATTTCAGTAAAAGTGGCCACGCCCTCTTCAAGCGTTTTTGCCTGCTGTTACAATGATGAAACAAAACTTCTTTTTTTTTTTGGATAATTATTGATCTAAGGAGTACAAACAATTGTTCTGCACTGGTTTTATTTTGGTTGAGTGAAAAACCTAGGACTAGTTTGCAGAAGTATGTTTTTTAAGTAATCGCAAATATTTAACGAACACTTTGACTGACTCCAATGGCAAAGTTGTTCAGAATGAGGAGTTCCATCAAACGACTTGAACTACTCGTATTTGTGTGAAACACTGCAGTATATAAAACCATTTATGTGCATGAAAAACTTGATGGCACCCCCCAGTGGCCAAGTCAAGCGTCAAGCAAGTCCATCAAGTTTCGTTCCGATCAGCCTTTGTTAACTTTGTCTAATAGCTGCTGAAAATTAACTGGCCGATGGCAGACATGTTTTTCGAGCTATGCGACTGTCCAATTTTCAGATCAATTGGACCAATGGTTCTGTACTTAGAGCCAATTTCATGTTTTTTTTTTCCCTGTTATAGCACCACCAAGTGGTCACACACTGTAATTTTTTTTACGTGTCCTCAGATTGGGCCCATACACAAGTGTGCAGATTTTTGTGAAAATGTCTCCTTCTGTTCAAGTGTTATAGCCATTTAAGTAAAAGCGGCCATGCTCCCACTTCAAAATTTTTGACAGTATCTGTCACATTATATTATATTATATATATATGTGCTCCACAACCTTTATATGTTACAAACTGCACTTTTAAGCTAATCAATGTATTGGAAGGGCCACAAATATAATGATGGAAACATAAATTTAACATAAACAAGGCCACATTTAAACCAGTAAACAGGAAGTGTAAAAGTTTCCATGCCCACACGTTATATTAGATAATATGTTTGAAAAGACAGGCTGAAACTCATCTCCTCTGATGAGCCAGATAATGTGTACCCCTGAAGAGCAGCTCATACCTTCATGCATTCTACATTACAGATGAGTGTGTATCTACTTCTACTGTGCTATTCTGTGACCAACACAATTTCCGCATGATCCCAATGTCATGACGTCAAGGTTATTAGTGATGCATAAACTGCGTCTTACCGATGCATTTGCGGTTTTTAAAGAAGGTAAGAGTTCCGTGCCAGGTGTCCAAGTGAACGCCTATGATGGATCCCTGACCAAACCGTGATGAGAAGCTCACTTTGTCTCCGTTATGATGTAACAACCCTAGAGACCAACACTCATAATTAGTTATACACAATACTGAAACATAATAAAAGGCTTATGGTACTGCATGTGGTATTGTGGAAGCATTCTTACCTACATTACATGTTAGAAATTTAGAAGCAACCCTAACTTTGTAAATAAACATTTTTTCCCTCAAAATTTCTCCTCTGGAAGGTTTGATTAAATAAAGGTATGTTCATCTTAATTAAGATTGTATTGTAAATAGTTAAAAACTGGTAACAGACCATCTGCAAACACCAGGCAAGATGTTACACCTTGTGTTGAATGAATGTTGAATATCAAGATTATACCCAGATTATTCACATAAAAACTGCAGGAATTGCACTAAGCAGATTTAAATCCGATCATTTGAACCACTTCAGAATATCCAAGAAGCACTGAAGCCTGATGTTATACAAGTATAAATACACTATATAGCCAAAGGTTTGTGGACACCCGACTAACACACCCATATGTGCTTGGTGAACATTGCATTCCAGATTTAGTCCCCCTTTACTGTTATAGTAACTTCCACTCTTCTGGGAAGGCTTTCCACTAGATTCTGGAGTGTGGCTGTGGGGATTTGTGCTCAAGATCTCACTAAGAGCGTTTTAGTGAGATCAGGCAATAATGTCGGACGAGGAGGCCTGGTGCATAGTGAGCGTTCCAGTTCATCCCAAAGGTGTTCAGTTGGGTTGAGGTCAAGGTCAAGGTCAAGTTCTTCCGCTCCAACCTTGGCAAACCATGTTTTCATGGAGCTCGCTTTGTGCACAGGGGCATTGTCATGCTCGAACAAGTTTGGGCCTCTTAGATCCAGTGAAGGAAAATCTTAAAGCTACAGCATACAAAGACATTCTATACAATTGTGTGCTTCCAAGTGTGTGGCGACAGTCTGGGGAAGAACCACATATGGGTGTAATGGTCAGGTGTCCACAAACTTTTGGTCATATAGTGTAAAACCATCTCTCCAAGCAATGTTGTGACAAGAATCTTCCCAATACTTTATGTCATAATGTCATAACATGAAACTAGTACAAGGTACTTCTCAAGTGGTATTGGCTGTTTTCAACTTAACTGATTGTAAACATCTGCACATACTGTACAATTAAACATGAATTTGACAGCATATATCAGTAAAAATCCACTCCCATCAGTCTTCACTTTGCCAACTAAACACTAAATGAGAAAACTGCTGCTGTGGATGGTCCCACGTGGATACTTTAAAGATCTGCATTCCCAAAAACAGTTTAAGCCCGAGTCTCACCCTTGCTTCAGTGAATAATCTCATGTGGATACTGTAGATTTGTACCTAAGAACTGCTTCTGTAATCATAAAAAGTTTCCCGTGCTCATCCCAGGACTCTTATTCACAATCTAATCATACTGAACATCATTCTGAACTCTACATCCGGATATCTGTAACGCTGCTTTCTGACAATGTCTACTTTTAAAAGCGTTATACAAATAAAACTGAAGTCAACTGAATTAAAAATTAAAAAGCAGCATGCAAAATTGAGTTTTTTTGACGTGGCAGCCATCTCTTGCAATAGACCGACTCAACACAAGCTCATGACAAACATGTTAACAAATGTCAAGTGTTATGATTTGAATGTTATAGGCACGATGCAGCAATCAGATTATAATCCAGGACATTTTGGAACAGTATAAATGTGTATAGTTAAACTCTTATCAGGGTACAATTCAGATTCCACACACATGAAACAAACAGGTGTAAATACTGAAAGGCTGGATATGTCAGTAAACACACTTTGTTGTGTTGGTTGTTGGTAACTTGATTTAATTGTGAAGTAATTTTGAAACAAAGTCACTGTTTGCTTGCAGTGCCCTATAGTGTATTTACCTGTATATGACAAGCCCCAGCTGTCTTCATCTTTTCCCAGTAAACTGCAGAATGTATGTCGGTATTTGTCCAGATTAACATCTGATGTGCCAATTCCTACCATCTACAAAACACACACAAAAAGTTCATTATCATTAACACAGGCGATTTGCTGAATTCAAAACTTTGGCCAATAACTGGAGCAAAAATGAGTTTGTTCTTTGTTTGGTCACAAACTTGTCATAAACATCATGTACTGTGTATCTACATAAAGCAGAGGTGCCAACATTGATAATCAGATATCCCAGAAGGCAGAGAGAAAAAAATGAATTTTACCACCAAAACTCTAGTGTATGCTGGTGGAGGAGTGATAGATAAAAAAAAAAATCCAGATTTGGATATAACACTAAGAGATAACAATAAGATAACAATAAGAGGAGAAAAAAAAACTGACACCACAACAACCCCGCCAACTTGTTTTCTACTGGCTCACAAGATCGAAACTCATGAATTCACAGGTGAGAATTCACCCAGACAAAACTGCCGCAAAATGAAAGTAGCTGATGTGAAAGTTTGGGTTTTTCAGATACTGTGTCCTTTCCTCTTCAGTGAGTTCGCTTTTCTGTCAGACGATTTTATTACATTTACCCTGACTTCTCCTTTAGCTGAAAGATGACTCTCGAAATCATAATTCATAACAAGCACTACCCATAAACACAAATCTAGACTCAGAAAATACTCCGTTGAGCCGCACCATGTCTGTTCCGTAGACCGGAGAGGTCATTTTGATCTCCCAGAAGTGCTGTCCCTCTGAGAGCTCCTTGGAGCCGCGGATCGCCGCCGTGCCGCAGCTGTACTCCGAGTGGAAGCTCACCTTCCTGTTCTCGCAGCTCAGCAGCGTGGCCGCTGACCGACTGCCCTCATCCCACACCCAGTCGAAATCTGACACAGAAACACACACACATAGCGCATTCGATCAGGCACTCAATATGTCATTTATCAGCAAAGCAAAGGAAAGGAAAGGGAAAAGAGGGGTGTGAAATTAAAATACATCCGTGCACGTGTACCTTGGTCATCTTCACCACAGTGGCAGTCTCGCAGCCGTGCGTAACTGCGTAGACGTGGGTCGTAACTCGATTCCATCTCCAAATCACAACCGCAGTACGACTCTCCGGTTACTGGCACCGCACTTGGCACTGAGGGTACAATGCCAGGATACTCTGCCTCTGAATCTGAGTCACTGTACTAAACAACATAAATACAGTCTATCACATGTGTGACAGTTGTAAGTTGTTTTTTTTTTTTAAATCAGGCAGCATGCAAAACATAATTTTGCCAATATACATCTTAGCATGTGGATTTCAGCATGACATTGAACACTGCATGAAATTAGCCTTCTTAGTAAAAATATGCCCCTTTAATTCCCAGTAAAACTACAATTGTAAGAGAACACTGCATATCTATTTGAGAGTTGATTCATTGTCGGTTTAATAAGCATAAATCACATCTGAATCTGTTTCAGATCGCTAGCTTTTGAAACTGTTTAGCTAATCTTGGCTGGCTCATACACTGACACATACACATACACATACACATGACACATACACTGACCTGTAGGCGGTCACAACCCCATTCATCGCTCTCCGAGGGCAGCACCAGCGTATTTGCATCAGCATCCCGCCGAATTCCGCTCCACACGCTGCGCCACGCTCGACTGTTTCGGCTGCGCCTGGACATGCCACACCTGCAACCAATTCAAGTGGTGGTCATCAATAATCATCCCAAATCATCCTGACCGTCTAGCTACCTGCTCACATGATGCAACCCACTGTACTCAGAACCAAACGTGCAAAAAGTGCAACGGAACGGCCATTTTACAACGTCTCCCTTGCCCAAGTTCTCTAACAAACAAACCTGACATCACACCAATACAATCAGTGATAACCAGAATTCCCTTTGCATTAGTTTCTACTTGATAAAATCTGATTTTATTCGATGTGTAGCTTTTCTTTAGTGAAAAGGTGTTTTAAGAGCTTTGTAAAAGTGTAGTTTATAACTTAATTCCAATTCTTCTAATGGAATAAGACCACCATAACTCATCTTTTTTTTTTTTAGCACAGATGAACGAGACAGTTGATCTACATTATAACTCATTTCTCTTCATTGATCACACACAAATCATTCATGTAGATCTTGTTAATATCTTTATCAAATTCAAACACTAGGCATACAAATATGAACTTCCTCTGGGCTTTCAGACTTCCAGGTACAGTGGATTGCAGTATTAGTACAACACAATGTTTCATACTACTCTTTCAGTAACTGAGGCCCTCTGAAGACCTCGAGTCACAGGACGGCAAATCTCCAAATGTAAAGTACAGTACATGAAAGGGTCCAGAGCAGATTATCATAAAAAATTATAATTATAATTATAATTATAATAGAATAAGTTAAAAATGCCGATAATTACATTTGACATAGACTGAGGGCATGCTGAAAAATGTATCATTCAGTAAGAGCAAAAGTTTGCATTCCCTTAGGATAAAAGGAAAACAGTTTCAAAGATTTTCCTTCCATTTATCTAATCAGTGATGTTTTTTAATTTTTAAATTGTTTTAAACATTTTTTAAAACAACTTTATACATATTAAAAATGTATTAAACATTAGCGAACCAGCAAGTCGAATTCTAAGTTTCTGAGTTAACAAAAAATTTTATAAATGGACTGTTAATGTATTGTTAATCTTTGTTACTCAGTTAAAAATATTCACTTTCACTCTTAAATACATGAGTATATTTAAATGAAGATACTTTTTGACTTTCACTCAAGCAGATATTTGACCCCACACCCCATCGACCCATAGTACAAGTACCCAGACTTTTACTTAAGTGTAGTCTCTCTGTACGTTTTCCAATCCTGAATAAATGTTACAATAGCACCTGAATAAATGTTATTTTGCATGGCCAAACAGGACATAACACTGCTAAGTAATAAACAGAACATTAAGTTTAAATCACAGTATGCTGAGAAGGAAGGTTTTGACCTGTTAGACATGTCAAAATGTTTGAACAAGTTTGAACTCTCCTGGTGACCAGCAACCCTGATGACCAGATCTTTTAAAAAAAAAAAAAAAAAAAAAAAAAAAAGACACTGTCAGCAGTTGCACTGTGTAGCTGCTAAATAATGAGACATCATGCATTTTTTAACACCAGCTGAGATTGAGAAACAGAAGCTGTATGACTCTGAAAACGGGATCTGCACAGCCAGTGTTGCCAATTTTGTCGCTAGATTTGGTGACTTTTTGGACCCCTTAGGTGACTTTATTTCAAAAAAGAACCTAGCAACAAATCTAGCAGCTTTTTGAGCAAATGTTAGTGACTGTCCTATACTCGATACGGCTGTCCAGCTCACTTCACAGCTGCTGGTTATATGAGTTGAGACAGCAGGTTCACTCGAATCACCATCAGTGTGTAAAGCCTGACTGAGCTGTACTTGCACTTGCACAAGCCAGTGTTCCAACAACCAACATCATCAACGTTCCCAACGACCAATCACTCGTCATCCACATTCCCAACAACCAATCACTCGTCATCAACGTTCCCAACAACCAATCACTCATCAACGTTCCCAACAACCAATCACTCATCAACGTTCCCAACAACCAATCACTCATCATCAACGTTCCCAACAACCAATCACTCATCATCAACGTTCCCAACAACCAATCACTCATCAACTTTCCCAACAACCGATCACTCATCATCAACTTTCCCAACAACCGATCACTCATCATCAACTTTCCCAACAACCGATCACTCATCAACATTCCCAACAACCAATCATTCACCAATGTTCCCAAACACCAATCACTCATCAAGATTCCCATCGACCAATCGCTTGTCATCAATGTTCCCAACAACCAATCACTCATTATCGATGGTCTCAACAACCAATTACTCATCACCAACATTCCCAACAACCAATCACTCACCAAGATTCCCAACAACCAATCACTCATCAAGATTCCCAACAACCAATCACTCATCAAGATTCCCAACAACCAATCACTCATGAACGTTCCCAACAACCGATCACTCATCATCAACGTTCCCAACAACCAATCACTCATCATCAATGTTTCCAACAACCAATCATTCACCAAGATTCCCAACAACCAATCACTCATCACCAATGTTTCCCAACACCCAATCACTCATCACCAACATTCCCAACAACCAATCACTGATCACCACTGTTTCCCATTGACCAATCACTGATCACCATTGCTTGTCCCAGCCTTGCACATTGTTCTTCATTTTAAACTCTATTCTTGGTGATATCTGCAGTAATAAAAGCACTTTATTTCATCCATAACCATTTCCTTCATGTCTAATTCATGACTACTTCCTATCACTGCTTCATTTTGTCTGCACTCTTGACAGAAGGTACAGTATTTTGTAAATGTGCAAATGGTTAGTTTGTGGTGTCATGACCAAAGACCACTTCTTTCTGTAAGACATAAATTATAATATATTATTTTCCATTCTGATAAAACTGTGTTCTATTTTTATCATCTTCTATTTAAAGGGTCTTCAGAAAATCTTTCTTCTTCCTGTAACCTAATTTGCAATCTGATATGCAAATAATCATGATGATGAACCTACGAATATGCAAATGAGTCCATGACGTCACCTGGAGACTTGTAGCGACTTTTTGCGCGTGCTTTAGCTACTTAATCTGTGAAAGAGTTGGCAACACTGTGCACTGTGCAATCCAATTTGCAAGCAAACCAGGTTAATACAGCGACCTGAAAAAGCAGCCATTCAAAACGTGTCATCTTGAATCAATCATCAGTCTCAATACTTCAGACAAAACGATTTATAAATCGTGCTAAATCACTGTTATAAATCTTAAAAAGCTTGAAACCGGAAAAGCAGCATTAGAGCTCTTCTTCTTCTTCTTCTTCGGCGGTAATCAAAGTAAGCAGCTAGCTAACTAGCTCAGCTAAGGCTCCTTTCTGTTCATTGGTTTATTAATTATTACTATTATTTTTTAGCATTAAGAGACACAATAGCCAGGCAGAAAACAGAATGAGATAACAATATGCACATGTCTCTATATCATCCTGATGCAGAAGAAGTCGTATGCAGGTTGGTTAACGGCTGCTTAAGTTAGCAAAGGTTAGCATCCGCTAGCAGTCTGCGGTCTCTGGAGCATCACACAGCACGATCAAGCTCATTTACCAGCTTTGCAGATGTCACCGGAGAGCCCGCGGGAATCCTGCTCTTTTTCCGTTATCGTTACAACTTCGTGTGATTAAGAATAATTAAATTTTCTGAGAAATATGTTACTAGCTGTCTCGCTCTTATGACCTACTTTCAGCCCACAGACGTAAACAATACGGCATCGAGTTCCGCCCATTTTCCGCCAATGACTGACGGCCAATCAGGTGGTAGGGGCGGGGTTTGTTTTCTAGACTCTCCTCTTATTGGCTAAGCTTTTGTCATTTAATGACGCACTAATCTGTATCAGTAGTTTGATACTAAATCAGTGTTTTATATAATCCTCTATAGGCCTATCTCTGCAGATTATTTGAAAATGAAAATGCTGAAAATGTGTCATGCTGCACTGACACTTTATTTTACAGTCCTGTATGAACGATAAGACCAAAAGTTTGTGGACAGCTGACCATCACACACATATGTTGCTCTTCCCCAAACTGCTGGAAGCACACAGGCGTATCGGATGTCTTTGTATGCTATAGATATACAGTTTCCCTTCACTGGAGCTAAGAGGCCCAAACCTGTTCCAACATGACAATGCCCCTGTGCACAAAGCGAGCTCCATGAAGACATGGTTTGCCACAGACTGCACCCCAGGCCTCCTCGCCCAGCATCAGTGCCTGATCTCAGTAATGCTCTTGTGGCTGAATGGGCAAATCCCCACAGCCACTCTCCAAAATCTAGTGGAAAGCCTTCCCAGAAGAGTGGAAGGAGATTAAATCTGGAATGGGATGTTCATATAGGTGTGATGGTCAGGTGTCCACAAACTTTTGGCCATATATTGTACCTGATTATAATTCTGATCTGGGTGCTCATAAGACTGCAAAAATATTAATTTCACACACCAAGACGTCATGAAAATCTATAAGAATCTTGGTTCCTCAGGAACTGGAGCTCAAGTGTAAAGAGATCTACCCGATCCTGTAAGAGTATAATGCCTGATACGTGATCTTGTATGACTTGTTTAGCACCTACATTGTGCTCTAGGCAGGTGTTTGGTTCACCTATACATATCATTTATCTTCATGAAGAATTTTATGTATCTTTGCAAATTCAGATAATTCTATATTGTTCTTTCACTTGACCTGTACTGTAAATGTCCTACACTGATACTAAGATTTAGTACTTTTAGTAAAGTTCAGATTTAGTAAAATTACATTTTTTTTTAGTATTTCCTGCTTTAAATTTACAATAAACCAAATATATTATTATTTGTACCTATTTCTATATATTCTTTTACCAGTTTCAAGCTTGAAATAGTCTTCTTTTATTAGCAGATAGTTTTTCTAATTTTAAGCATTTATTTCAAGAAAGAAAGCAAAATTATCTGCTAATAGAATAAGAAAATGTAAAGCTTGAAATGTGTGAAAGCTTTTAAAAATAGGCTGAATAATATTTGATTTATAATATCAGCATAAAAAATATTAGATAAATTTGCCCATATTTAAGATTTTTTTTTTTCACTTGGTAAGATATAATTTTTTTGCAGTGCAGGACTGTGTCTATGGCACATTTTAATGTTTTCCCTGCTCTAACAAAACTGATCTGTCTAATCAGCTAATTACCAGCCATTTCTGAGTTGAAGAACCTGTGGGCTAGGGCAGGTTTTCATCGAGGTCCCTGGCCTGCAGACATGCAAGTACTCTACAAATGGCAGTGGCAGCTCAGTGGTTAAAATATTGGCCTACTGATCAAATAGTCATGAGTTCAAACCCCAACACTGCCAAGCTACCCCTGTTAGGCCCTGACCCTCAACTGCTTAGATATACAAGTGAAAGTTGCTCTGGATGTCTGCCAAATGTAAATAATTCAGACACACCTATTGCAGCTCATAAGCTAGAGGTTCTGGACTCCCTGAGAAAAGCTGATATTTGGCCCCTTCGATACAATTGTCATGTTATGATTACCATTTGTTTATAGATAGAAATAGTCTGTGACAAATTAAAGGAACAACAGCAACTGTGGGGGCATTTATTTTTGTTGGTTTGGTTTAGGTCCACTTCTTACCTTTATGCCATGCTATGGTTTTCACAGTCACCAGATCTCAAGCCAGCAGAACACCTATAGAGTTTGGACTGATGTGTTAGACAGAGCTCTCCACCACCATCAAAACACAAACTGAGGGAATATCTTTAGGAAGAATGGTGCCCATTCCTCTGGTACAATTCCAGAGACTTGTAGAGTCTACACTATATGGCCAAAAGTTTGTGGCTACCTGACTATAACACTCACATGTGCTTTCTGAATATCCCATTCCATGATTAGTCTTTCCACAAGATTTTGGCTGTCAGGAACTGATGTTGAGTGAGGAGGTCTGGGGTGCAGTCGGCGTTCCAATTCATCCCAAAGATGTTCAGTGGGGCTGAGGTCAGGGCTCTGTGCAGGACACTCAAGTTCTTCCACTTTAACCTTGGCAAACCATGTCTTCATGAATCTCACTTTGTGCACAGGGGCACTGGCATGCTAGAACAAGTTTGGGCCTCTTAGATCCAGTGAAGGGAAATCTTAAAGCTACAGCATACAAAGACATTCTATACAATTCTGTGCTTCCAACTTTGTGGCAACAGTTTGGGGAAGAACCACATATGCGTGTGATGCTCAGCTGTCCATAAACTTTAGGCCATATAGTTTATATCAAGGTACATTGAAGCTGTTCTGGCAGCTCCAGTTACCCAACACCCGGCTAAGACAGCCTGTGCTGTTTTTCTATCGCTTTCTCTTTCACTTGTGTAGACCACGCCCTTGACTAGATGAAAAAGAGTGACTGTGGAACTCTAGAAGGAGGGGGAGGCCTCCGAGAACTTTTCTGAATGGCTTCTGCTTTGCACTAGACAGCCACTAAAGTCATTGGGTAAGAGGTGATAAATAATATGAACAGATGTAGAGGTGGTCGATGCAGAAACTCTGTCATTAGTAGGAAAGAGATAGGAATACATTTTTAAAAAATATTTAAGAAGGAAGAATTTTGTTAATGACAAGACAAACACAACATTCCTCTCTGCTGATTTAATAAGTCACTAAACCAGGATCACAAACCAGGAACAAAGCTGCAGAAGTAGTAGGGGTGCAATAGTGTAATAGTTCAGTGAACACAGAAATTGTGACAGATGGTAACCTATGTACTTATTTCTCAACCAGCACATTTGGCACAGTATCTCCTTTTCTAACATCTTTTCACTTGGCATCTTTGGTAAGAATGTAAAACCATAAAATGCAATGTGAAAATGTAAATGTTGGTGACAATGTAAAGCTCAGTGTGGTAAATTCAGAAGTATTAACCATAAGCTTGATAACAGCTATACAATACATCCTCACATTCCATTGCACAGATATATTCATTGTGTTGCTCTTGAGTAGTGACTGAAAGAGAAAAGGTAATACCAGACATGAAGGTGTCCAAGTTGTCAAAGCAAACTGAAACCAGACACAGAAGGAAGTTGAGGAAGTTTTATTTGGAAACAGGACGGGCCGGGCTGGTGTATGCCCATCAATGCAACCAGAAACAGTAGTAGCTACAGGTATAACGCTACACATTGTTCAAAGAATGTCACCTTAGAATTAAAACATACACATTCACACAAACATATGCGTGCATACACTCACAGACGGCACGCTCTGTAAACTTCCACACCAATAACCTTGATACAGACAACAAAATTTGCATGGTAACTGATGATTACATCCAGAGGAACTCCAAGCACAAATTACCCACAGTGCAATTCACCTACCTATACAGATATATACTTCTGATACATGTATTTATATATAGAGATCACTGGGATTTCAATAAAGACTTTCAATTAAACAATTTCATGAACATTTCAAAATCTTCATAAATAATCAGTGAAAAATGTATTTTTTTTTTACAGTTAAGTCCTCAATATCAGCATTAATCAGCAAATGGTCCCAAAATAGAAAAAAAAAAAAAAAACCTGGATGATTTGTTCTTCAAACATGAGGGGGAAATAGACGAAATAAAAACGCAAACAAACAAGTGTAGCGGTAAGGGTAAGGGCAGCTATCTAAACACCAACAAGACAAGATCACAAGCTACACAGCGCATTTACAAGGAGACGCACGTCAGGCTACTATAATACACACAGAGAGGAGAGCTCTCTCATACATTTAATTGCCCACCAAGCACAAACACGCACGCACACACCTACATACTTACACACGTACTTACATACACAAACACACTCCCCTCTCTTCCGTTCATGTGGTGTAGTTACTCAATGTGTTTCCTTAAGTGGATGTTAGAGTTGGTATTCGTGTGTGTTTGTAGTGGGTGGGTGTTTGTATCCGTATAATTATAATTATTATTATTAACGCTGTTTACTTGGTGGAGAGGATAAGGGCAACAATAAGCCCATAGAGCCCCAGCACCTCAGCAAAGATCAGGATAAGGATCATGCCAACGAAAAGGCGAGGCTGCTGGGCCGTGCCTCGAACTCCTGCATCTCCAACAATGCCAATGGCAAAGCCGGCAGCAAGGCCACTCAGACCCACGCTCAGCCCAGCACCCAGGTGAAGAAAGCTCCTGCACACAGACAGAGAGAGAAGACTTTTAAAAGACAGCAAGGTCCAACTGTGTACTTGCCAAGTTAGATATAAAAGCAAGATATACAAATTTCCCAGCAGGGCCAACCAACATCAGGATAAAATGTGGTAGTGGGAAAACATGAAATATCACATCATAACATGTTTAATGCATTTTACAACATAGAAAATGTCACACTATGTCCAGCAACTCAAAGACATTAACACTTATGCACTGCTACGTAGAGACATTTGTGTAATATCTGAAAATTGAAATGAGATTATACCCAATTCCACTGAATTAATTCTGACTGGAAATAAAAAATTGCTACACTGGCACACAGAAAAATGACAGGTGAAAGACAGATGTGCACTATTCCAGTCGAGCTAACATAGATTAGTGATTAATTTGATCTAATACACCTACTAAACCTGGCAATTAATCTGTGTCTTTGAGCTCGACGTGCACTCAGCTGTGCTGGAAGCTAGTCCTTCAAGACTCCAGCTGTTCAAAACCAAAATGAGACCTGGACTGTATCTTAGTCATGTTCCCATCACACCCTAGTAGTACCAAGTAACATGGCAGTTTTTTTGGTTTGATTTTAAAATAAATAAAAAATAAAAATAAAAAAAAACACATTGGTTAATAGAGCATGTGAGGATCAATCTGAATTTTATAATGTGCATATACAAGGACAGAAAATGAGCATACAAACATGTGTATGACTTACTTGTAGAGTGGGACAGTCTCTGAAATGCTGTTGGCGATGAGTACAGCCACCACTAAGCCGTAGATGGCGATGATACCCGCCATGACCACGGGGATGATGGACTTCATGATCAGCTCCGGCCTCATCACCGACATGGCAGCAATGCCTGTGCCACTCTTGGCTGTGCCGTAAGCAGCACCAAGTGCTAAACACAGAGAATGCAAAAACATGAGTGAAGCAGTGTGAGCAAGCAGACAACGAGGCAGAAACAGAGTGTACTGTGCCTACTGTGATGGATGTGGAAGTCTACCTACTAATGTGGATGTGGAAGAAGGTAAACCTACCATTGGTTTAAAATATAAAGGTGTGTATGCGAGTGAGTTTTGTTGCTGAATCAGACCTAAGACCTGACTAACGAACATCATTCTAACACCTAGTTGTAAAATATCTATCCCAACATCTCAAACCGCGTACACATACACACACCCACAGGCCAAGAAGCTGCATTAAAAGGTGTAAGAAACCAAGGTCAGGAGGATCTATGAGGCAGTGGGACATCTTCTGCACCAGCAGTCACGTGACAGAACTGGGTACTTCCTCCCGGTAGAGGAAGTACAAGACTGGCGTTAAATGAATCACTGTAACAAGGACAAGATGTGATGCAATGATCAAGCTGTCTCTGTGATCTAGAAGAAAGAAAGAAAGAAAGAAAAAAAAAATACCCAGAGACACCCACAGGATCTTCAGATTGTTATTTAGTCAGAACAGATAGCTTGTACGTGTAGGACTGTGGATTATGCTTCAATTATATAATGGCATGCTATTCAAAAAAAAAAAAATGCCACAATAAAAATTGCAGTGTCGCACTGAACGCAAAATGCACCTGCTTGGGGTAACCAGCTATCTGATTGCTTTAATATAAACCATATTAAACACACATACAAGTGTATTAACAAAACTGTGGTTCACTGCAATAAATCAATGCAATAAAATGTCCTTGTTCAAAACGCCACTAAAAAGGGAGCTAATGCTAGTCTGCCAGCTGGCAAGGCGATACATATATATACACACACCTACAGATATTGTTATATAGAGAAGATATCTTTGGATAAAAACGCTGTTTGCGATGCGTAGTACGATTTTTAGTATTTTGACTAAAACGACCAGCCTAAATAAATAATTTAAAGACATCTACGTCAACCAAGACGTCACGTGCCGTGATGGAAACCTTCGCTTTGCTTCCCTTCCCCCATACCGAAGCGCACCAGAGCTCCAGCACATTCACAACCCGATAATTTAGGTTCAAAATGACTACTCGAATAAAATACAAACGCAAATTCAACTTTGAAAGCGTCCAGTGTCTTGGGCGGAGGTGAAACGCCGTGTCTCTTACCGCTGAAGACCATCGCTGCTGAGGCGCCCATCACTGCGAAGAAGGGGGAATACTCGGGATTGTCGGAGGACATCCTTCAGGACACAAACAAACTAGCCAGAGAGAAAAGAAAACGAGTCTAAATGGCCTCAGTCTAAGCGTTACAGCTTTCAGGAGTGACCCTTTCAGAATGTCAAAGGCTCGAAAGAACCGGAGAGTCTAAGAGCGAAGTCACGAATCCCACAGAAGAGCAGCTCACCGGCGGAGAGGAAGAAAATGGCGATCCGGAGGCAGTCACATGACCAACCATGAGTGCACGAACCATTTCCGCTTTTTAGGGGAGGTCCAATAAACGCGCAACGTATTTTCCAGGTTTTTGCAGTGATTCATCTGTGATGTGTTACTAAAATTTGTTTTTACTTATCTTAAACTATAATAAGAAGTATAACATTCTGAGGTTGTTTGAAAATTTTACCGTTTTTGATCATTCCATATGTACCCCCTTTACCAGATATTTTAGTATGACCCATTGCAGACTTGTGCTGGGATGTGTGAACAGAGGAGAGTGCAGAATGCTGCGTGTTTTTTTTTTTTTTTTTGCCAGAGCCTTTAGGCCTAAATGCGAGTTTCAAGTGTGCATAACCCACCACACACTATTTACAATTAATAATTAATAACATTACAAAACCATATTTCGATGGCATTTCTAAGCACTTACTGTCAATACTTAGCCTGTCAATCTGAAAACCTGGGAGGTGTATTTCACCTCAATATGTAGCACTGGGCAGTTACTATATTTTTAAACATGTTACTCTGGAATATATAATATAATATATAGAAGACAGTAATGTTACAATAACATTAAAATCAAAATAAGATGATTTAATGTCACATATGGCAGTAGTATAGGAAGTGAGCAGTGAGTATTGGTCATGTGCTCAGTCTCATGACTTCACATGGAACTTCAGACTCCAGAAAGGGGGAAGTCACCCCCCCCCTTCACACACACACACACACACACACACACACACACACACAGAGTTTTAAAACTCTTCAATGTGTTAAAATGTTAAAGGTATTTTCATACCTGAGTGTAGAAATGCCACTCAAGTGTAAACCAGAAGACAGAGCACAGATGTGTGAGATAAGCTTATTTTACTGACATGCATTAAATTGTTGCATAGTGAAAGAAATGCAATTCAAGGTCAGGTAGTCAGTGTTGTCTCATGTGAGTGCAGAGCAACTATAATCTCACTAAGTGTAACACACAGAGTTATGTCAGTATTCATTTACATTGTTCAGATTATATATATGTATATACACATACATATACACACATATATATCTCTATTCATCTCTAATTCATCTCTCTCTCTTTCTCTCTCTCTCTCTCTCGAATATATATATATATATATATATATATATATATATATATATATATATATATATATGTATAGGTAGATAGATAGATAGATAGATAGATAGATAGATATGCATATACATAGTTATACATATTTAAGGAAGAGAAGTTGCTTGAAACTGAATTTTACAGAATTGTGCAATAGAGGGTATTTCATTAACGCAGTCAAGTTCAATCCCTAGGGCAATGCTTAACAAAACCTATAGGGTATCCCAAAAGTCTCTATACACAGGGGAAATTAACACTTTTCAGCAAAATGTCTTCCAAAAATTTTCATACTTAGTATATATTATATTGTTTTCAGATAGCCTTTAATTTCAGAATGCCTTTGACAATAGAAGAATGTATTGAAATCATTCTCATGGCTGGATCATGATGCTGTTCCAAGGTTGCGATGGACTTTTAGAGGAAATATGGCCAGCACATCACACATGACACTATTGCCAAACTTATTAACAAATTCAGAAAGACTGGAACTGATGAAGGCACAACTGACGTGGTGCTGGTATACGTAGTCCCCTCTGTATGGAGACTTTTGGGACACACTGTTTGCAAAAGAGTTGCATGCTTGTATGTTTTTAATGTCTTTTTTTTCTATATTATTTTCACTATCCATGCAGTTCAGTTTCATTTACTTATCATAGTAGATTTTTGTCATTTCAACTAGCATTTATATATCTTCATGTAATATATTCCTCATATAATTTTTAATATAATCTCACAAAATACTGTATTAATTCATAACTGCTTTAACATGGTCAGGGTCTTAGTGAACCCTGAGCCTATCCTGGGAGCTATGAGCTTGAGGCACAATTGTAGGGTACTGCGCACACACACGCACACACACACTGACTCCAAGCCAATCCACCTACCAGCATGCTTTTAGGAGGAAAATGGAGAGCCCACAGAAAACTCCTAACAGATACTAACCTAAGCTCCAGGGGATCCTGGAGCTGTGAGACAACAATGATCCTCTCTGCAACACTGTGCTGCCCTTTTATAGATTTGAAAGATTTTGTTTTAATTTCTGCTACAGTTGTAGTACCCAATTTAGCTGATGATCTACAGTGTTCACTTTCTTTCAGCATGTTTTTAATACCCTTTTTAATTCTTATCACAACCAGAACATATCAACCTTGCATTAGGATTGATTAAGTACTTGGCCTAAAAGAAAGGTCCCAGGCAGCTGACATTGGGCCAATGCTGGGTCATCAGGGCTGACAGATTTTCTGCCACCTTTAAATCCACCTTGTAAACTTTAGCCCAGCATTGTATAAGGAGATCCAACATAGCCATATATAAACAGATTTTATTTAGTTTCAGTTTTGGTCTACCTTGAATACTTTAGTAGTATCCAAAATGCGGATGCAGTTCAGATTATTACCAGTAGATGTCCTCCTGGTCAAACACAGAAGGGATTACAGGACTCAAATCCTGCTGCTCTTCCTACGTGGCAGAGCTGAACACTAAATCCTTTCCTGCAATGGCTGACAAACTAGAACCTGCCTCAGCACTTTGTGCTTTTTTTTTTTTAAACCAAATGTTTTCCTCTACTACCTATAATATATGTGATATTCATGGGAGTGATTATGGTCAACTTGATCCATTGCAGATAGTCAAAAGGTACCATTGTAGAGGGGGCACCCGGATTTGAACCGGGGACCTCTTGATCTGCAGTCAAATGCTCTACCACTGAGCTATACCCCCTCATACCTGTGGTGTTCATTTGTGCATTCAAAAAGGTCAAACAAAAGGCCTTACTACACCAGCCAAGTAGAGCCAGTCTAATATAAAATGCATATAATAGGTACTGTTCTTCAGAGAACTTTAGTTATCCTGGTTGGAGTCATGGTGTATCTGGAGACTATCCCAGGAACACTTGACAGGATACAGGAATACACTCTGGATAAGACCCCAGTCCCTCGCAGGGCACAGTGCATACCTACATACACACACTCATTCATGCACACACCTATAGGGCAATTTATCTTAGCCAGTCCACCCACTGGTATGGTTTTGGGAGGTGGGAGGAAACCAGTGAACCCAGAGGAAACCCACATGGACACAAGCAGAACATATGTATATCATATGAGGGCGAGTCAAATGAAAACCCTTTTTTTTTTAATTGATTTTTTAATTCATTGTTAATTGCAAATAGATGTCACAATAGTGTATAATTTTCTGCATAAATCATCTCCATTTCATTCAGTGCAAGTGTTCCAGCACTTAATGAGTGTCTGGATTTTTCTAGAAAAAAAGCTATTCTAATTTATTTAACACTTTTATGGTTTTCATTTGACTCACTCTTGTATTTAATAGTAATACAACAAATTATATTACACCTGCACAGCTTCTTTCCCCAGACAATAATCCTGTTAAACAGGGACTTCCCACATCCCACCTCTGTAACCTGTATGACATTTAACACCCCACTCCACCAAAATTATATAAGAATCACTGGTGTTTACTGTAAACGACTATCTATCTTGTAAACTATAGTATATTGTGCACATTGTGTATATTGCATATTGTACTTTACACCCAATGTGTACATTAGTAGAAATGTAAAAAACATTTCACTACATTACATCACATGTATATAATATGTATGTGACAAATAAAGAGCCTTGAACCTTGAACCTAATATGACTTGCTTTTTCTGCACATCTGGTTAGATGCTAACTGCATTTCACTGGCTTTGTACTTGTACTCTGCTCACTGACAATAAAACTGAATCTGGGCTAACCTAATCTATTATTGCGTGAATTGTGTATACTGTTGACTACAATATCAAGACCTGGCAAACTTGTAACATGTAACAGCCTGGGTTTTTGCTACATCTTCAGTATTATACCATTCAAAATTATTATTATTTTTTTTTAAGTAAAATTGCATAATCATCCAGTGCTTTGTAGGCTCTAGGCTAGTATAAAGCTTTTTAGCAATACATTCTGGGTGAAGACAGCATTATAAATACTTTGGAAACACACACTCCTGAAGAGCTGGACTACAGCAGAGATTGGTAGTTTTCTTGCATTAACACAGCTGCTAAACCTGACCAATACAGAACTGAATCAGGGTGTTCTGAGCAAGAAAATATGATATTTATGCATTAGATTGCAACTTAGGTCATATAAGCACACAAGCTGGTCTGGACTTTAGGACAAAGGAGTTTAGATCATGTGGCACACATCATTAAGCTTCCAGCATTAGTAGATGCAGAACTGCATGTCAGGTTTACAGCAAGGTTGCCGTAAAGTTGAGAATGATCTTACGGGCCCTTGGGAGGTACAGGGCTCACAGCGAGTGATGACTCTTCAGGACACTGAAAATTGTCTGCGCTGAAAGGATCAGTGTTAGGGAAATTTGTTTTGGGACCCATGATTTAAAAGATAACATGTAAAAGTGCTATTCAGTACTCAGACCTCAGGTCAAATACCTGAAGTCATAAACAGTATGTATAATATGACTCCCTGTTGTAGACATAGCCGCCATACTGGTCACATATAGTGTGTTGTTTTCATTACTACCACAAGATGTCGCAGTAATTCCACGTAGCCACAGCTATACACACACACACACACACACACACACACACACACACACACACACACACACACACACACACACACAGCTATAAGTGATTGGCTGTTCGGTTATTTTACTAGTTAAAAAATAATAATAATAATAAAATAATAATAAAATGTCTAGAGATAATATTAGATTAACAGTATAATTATATTGTTTGCAAGTAAGCTCTGTTATTGTTGAATTACTCTATATCTAATATTCCTGGATTATTAGATAAGTTGATTATAGAGCATACAAGCCCATGTATTTTTTTATTATTCAAATTTTATTTGAAGCTTGAATGACCATTTATCTACTTTTATATTCCTGGATTATTAGATACGTTGATTATAGAGCATATAGGCCCATGTATTTTTTTATTATTCAAATTTTATTTGAAGCTTGAATGACCATTTATCTACTTTTGGAAGACTAATAACATTACGGTTTATTATGCCTGTACTTGTTTCTGTCGTCTGTTGCTGTTATCATAGTGCAGCAGTGATAACGCTTAGGCTACAGAAAAAGGCATAGCAAACAGGACCAGCCTGCATCCTGACTGGCAAACCAAATTTGATTGGACACTTCTTGATTGCTGTTTAAGCCATAGCTTTGACCATGAAGTCAGATTATCACTTCCTCCTGCTCTTTACCTTAACCATGATTTTCAACTGAGTTAGTTCTATTCGTTATATTATTAAATGGTATATTATTAAATGATATAAAAAGAGAATATTTTTCTTTTTTCATTGCCTCTTTATTTTAAATAGAACAGTTGCAGTTATCATCCTGTGGAAGAATAAAGGTTAAAAAGAGTGCATATTACATGTCTAGTGAAGTCATCAAAGGAAGTGAATAGAATGTAGCCTCAGTAGCATCTACTGTATATTCTTAATCTCTCTATTTCTTTATCCTTTGTCTAACTCACAAGCACACATAAACAAATACTTCTCAAGTAGGTAATGTGCTTCATTGCAGACTGTGCAAAGTTACAAAGTTACAAAGAAAAAGCCATAGATATCATTGTCGTTTGCTTTAAAAAGAAGGACAGCAGGATCTTCTTGCATTGCGATGGTGTTTAGGATGATGAAGAGACCATCAGCATGGAAAGAAGGGGAGTAAACTGTCATTTTTCATAAAGGTGTTCCTCTTGCTCCAGCTCCATTCAATAAGACCAGCTGTTTTCCTTCTCTCTCCAAGGGCCAAACATCATCATCCAAGTTTCCACCTGAAACTGTAACCAAAACAGGTCTTATTGTTGCAGCACAGTCATTATATTTCTCTTTATCAATAAACAATTTCCCTCAAGGGCCAATAAAGTACTCTCTCTCTCTCTCTCTCTCTCTCTCTCTCTATCTATCTATCTATCTATCAGGGACGTCTGAGATCAACCCTGGAATAAACCATACATAAAATCGTGGTTCAGCATCCATGCCCTACATTAGGGTGAATTCAGGTATATTAGTTTTTGAGTTTCCACTCTGACTAATTTCAGTAACAGAATTTTCAAAATCTTTTCCGAATTCATCAACATATTCTAATATTGCATGAACCGCAGAGTAATTAAAAATGTCTATATATTAAGATGTTGGCCTAGGAAATGTACTATAATTTAATTCTTACAGCAATAACAGTAATAACTGGGTTTTTAAGATCTTCAATATTTTCCAAACCAAATTTTTCAAAAAAATTAATATGAAGAGATTATGTAAAAATCACTGTAGGATGCCGTAAGATAAGATATACAAAAGATAAGCAGCAATTCATTTCTTGCAGTAGCAGCATAAAACAGGATTTAAAAAATAAACACCAGTCAACACCAATCATGAAGTTATATGAACACAGTACAATGAAGTACATTTACATTTGCATTTATGGCATTTGGCAGAAGCCCTTATCCAGAGTGACTTACAGAAGTGCTCTGAAGTCTCTATCAGTAAATACATCCTGATACTGGTTCACTAGGACAGGGACTAAGAGTACCATCAGTCCAAAAACTCTGTTGGGGAGGTAATATAGCTTTGCAATATATATATACAGACATACATACATTATATATATATATATATATATATATATATATATATAATATATATATATATATATATATATATATATATATATATATATATATATATATATAATGTGTGTGTGTGTATACATGTGAACCGCAGAGTAAGTAAAAATATCTATATATGTGTCTATTATTATTGTCATATATATATATATATATATATATATATATATATATATATATATATATATATGTAATATATATATTTTTTATATATATATATATTACATATATATATGTATACAAATATATATATATATATTTTTTTTTTACAAATGTTCTTTGTTCTTAAGGATATGACGTCTATTATAGGCTGAATGTAATAATATATTATCTTGCAGCAATATGACAATAATAAATAATTCCTAAATATTTATGTTTTCTGTGCGTAATTGGACTGCGTAATTGATTAATTTTTATTGCAATACTGACCTTTGGAACAGCCTAGTGATATCAGCCATATGTAAATGAGTCCTCTAAACCAACCACTAAACGTTTTATTGTTAAGCTACTGTGAGTTATTACCATGTCGGAGTAGATAGATAGATAGACAGATAGATAGATAGAGCGCAGAATCGACGTGTAGCGCAATATAATAGATATGTTGTGTATAATGTGGACGTTTGGCTGTCTCTTCATGCACAAAGCACGCCAGTTTTAGATGCAAAACTAAAAACGGCTCTATTTGTGCAGCAGATATGAATATGGCCTACCCTTTGCCTGGGCGAGTCACTTGCAGGCGCAGTCCGTGCAGGTCATCCATCACTGTGCTCCATGAACGCTACTGCGCGCGCATCAGAGCATGTAGATGATGTATGAGAGAAAAACGAGTCCGATGATGGCGAAGAACATCAGCACCAAGATGTCCACCATGGTGTCCTCGTCGGAGAAAACGAATACAGTCCTGGCGAGCTGATTGTGGACAAACCCCGGACATCTGATTTTAGTGGAGGTTGATTTCCGGTGCAGCCCGGTACAGAGCATCCCCCTCAGTCTTCCCCCTTAACGGCACTGCATAAGCTACTCCTACTGATGCTTTAAATATATGATCATAACAGTAAGTTCATTCTTATTTTTTTAAACAGGCTATGGAATTTTGAATTCTCAAAAGCCAGCTGTTTTCAGATATGCAATGTGAATTCTCTATTCACATACTATTCACAATTACCTATTAACTCTATGTGGCTTGAGTCCCCTCCCCCTCAAGTGTTTATTATTATTATTATTATTATTATTATTATTAAAATATATATTCTGCAACGATTTACATAACTACAAACTGGGCATAGTTAAGGGGTGTCACCCTGGTGTGAAACATGACAATACCTCTGGCCACCAGAGTAAAATTATTATTACATAAATATTGCATTTATTATTATTATTATTATTATTATTATTATTATTGATAATAATACTGAGCTAGTTTGAATAATAATGACAGTTAAAGAAATAACTACTAAATTTTGTGGAAAATGTAAAAGTCCATCACTGTCCATCAGCAAGGATTGTTAACCTACAAGAACAAGCAAGATTAGCTAACTAACACAAATAGTTAACACGTGAACTATTCTTCAGGCCAGCTGAACACATCGAACAAACAGGCAAGCAAACACTGGTCATTCTTTTCTTATGTTAACAATACTCATTATATGGAGGCATAGCATTGTATTTCTTCAACTCATTACTAGCTAACATTAGTTAATGATACTGAATTTGTAACACTAGTATACTTAATAAAATGTAGCCTAGTGCTACATTAGCTCTGACTTTTATTGTAGCTTGCTAGAAAACAAACAAATATTGCAACAGTGTATGACTGATGTCCGATGGGGATCCTACAGAGGCCATATGCAGGAAGGGGGATGATAAATAGATCCGTGATCAGTATCTGTTGCATACACAATCAAACAAACTCAGTGACCAGACACAAGATCTTGAAAGATTCTTTTAGTGATCCACACACAAGGCAGCTCCACACCTCACCTATATCACCTATATATAATAAAAGAAAAGCAGTTAAACCTGGGGTTAAATGCTTGAGCTGGAACAGAGGAGCCCAGTGTGGCAGTACACTTAAAAACATACTTATAAACTGAGACATACAATGTCACCAGAATGGAAAAAAAAATAGGCCTAGGATGTATGTGTTAAGTTTCAATAGTTGAAACGGGAGCTTAAGCCATAGAAATGAAATATAACTGAGGCACAATCACACTTCGATGTCATGTGTAGTGTTCTATGGTTGCATGCCCTTACCATCTTATGACCGAGTTTTACATAATGCAACCTGCACTTCACTCCGATATCCAAATAAGCTTCACCTTATAGTAGAATGAGCACTTCCACTTTAACCACCTAATGCTTCTCTTAAAGGTTTGATATCGAGTCAAGTTTTGGTTATTTTAGCTATCATCAATTTTTTTTAACAGTAAAAATAATTACTTTTCTAAGGTAAATCTATGGTTTTCCTGATATTGGTACAGGAAACATATGAAAAGAGTTGGTCAGATCCATATATCTTAACTGAAAATGCTAGTATCTATGACTTTTCTAGAACAGGGTTACGCCATGTCTATACAATCTCAATTAAGGGCACGTATAGAGACTCAGCTCTATGCATTATTAGCAGATTAAATCATTTTGTCATTAGTGTTTGATCAGTGTTTCAAAGTTCAATCATCGGAGCTGCAATAAAAGGAAAGTAACACTATACGGTCAAATATTTGTGGATAACTGACCATTACACCCATGTGCTTTTTGAGCATCCCTTTCCATATTTAGTCCTCCCTTTTCTGTTATAAAAAACTCCAACCTTTTGAGGAGTCTTTCCACTAGATTTTGGAGTGTGGCTGTGGAGATTTGCCCATTCAGCCACAAAAGTATTAGTGAGATCAGGCAGTGATGTTGGGTGAGGAGGCCTGGGGTTGCAGTCTGCATTCCAGTTCATCCCAAAGGTTTTCAGTGGGGTTGAGGTCAGGACAATCAAGGTCCTCCATTCCAACCTTGGCAAACCATGTCTTCATGGAGCTCACTTTGCGCACAGGGGGATTTACATGCTGAAACATGTTTTGGCCTCTTAGTTCCAGTGAAGGGAAGTCTTAAATCTACTACATATAAACATATTTTAATGACAACTGTGTGCTTCCAACTTGGTGGCAACAGTTTGGGGAAGACCCACATATGGGTGTAATGGTCAGGTGTCCAAAAAACTTATGGCCATATAGTGCATATTGTCCATTTGAGATGTTACATAGTAGTACTTGTCTTCACTTAGGCTGTTCTGTAGGAAACCCTTTTCTAAAAGCACTTTACTGGAAAATATACACAGATCAACCATATTATTAAACCACCTGCCTAATATTGTGTAGGTCCCCCTTGTGCTGCCCAAACAGCTCTGACCCATCGAGTCATGGACTTCACAAGACCTCTGAAGGTGTGCTGTGGTATCTTGCACCAAGACATTAGCAGCAGATCCTTTAAGTCCTGCAAGTTGCGAGGTGGGGCCTCGATGGATTGGACTTGTTTGTCCAGGGCATCCCAAAGATGCTTGATTGGATTGAGATCTGCAGAATATGGAGTCTACACCTTGAACTCTTTGTCATGTTCCTCAAACTATTCCTGGACAATTCTTGCAGTGTGGCAGGGCGCATTATCCTGCTGAAAGAGGCCACTGCCATTAGGGAATACCATTGCCATGAAGGGGTGTACTTGGTCTGAAACAATGTTTATGTAGGTGGTAGGTGTCAAAGTAACATCTACTTGAATGCCAGGACCCAAGGTTTCCCAGCACCTGACACCTTTCTATCATAGTCAGCATTAACTTTTTGAGCAATTTATGCTACAGTAGCTCTTCTGTGGGATCATTCCAGACGGGCTAGCCTTCGATCCCCACGTGCATCAATGAGCCTTGGGCACCCGTGACCCTGTTGCCAGTTCACAGTTGTCCTTCCTTGGACCTTGGACCCCTTTTGGCAGGTACTAACCACAAGATGTGCTGGTTTGGAGATGCTCTGACCCACTTGTCTAGCCTTCACAATTTGAATTAGAATTAGAATTTTGCATTCAAGTTTCAAACAGGTTTCATTTCATGTCAACTCACTTGATCTCTGAAAACATGTACATAGCTTAATGTACAATAAAGGAACACCAGGACCACACAAACTGTTATGGGACTAAGTTGAGCTTTTTATCAGGATACACAGAGTGGTTTATAATCCAGGTAAAGGATGTTTTGCTTTAAAATGGTTTAGTATACGGCAACAGGAAGTTTAGAATTCAAAATAAATTTAGGAGTCTTTTCAAAGAGCTAATTTGACAAAAACTTGGAAGCACACAATTTGTCATTGTATGCTGTAGCATTAAGTTTTCCCTTCACTAGAACTAAGGGCTAGGCCCAAACATGTTCCAGCATGACAATACTCCTGTGCACAAAGTGAGATCCATGAAGACATGGTTTGCCAGAGTTGGAATGGAAGAACTCTAGTGGCCTGCACAGAGCCCTGATCACAACTGCACTGAACACTTTTGGGATGAATTGGAATGACAACTAAGCACTTTGCCTTCTCACCCAACATCAGTGCCGAACCTCTGGCGCTCTTTTGCTTGAATAAGCACAAATCCTCAGAGCCAAATCCCAAAATGTAGTGGAAAGCGTTCCCAGAAGAGTGGAGGCAGTCATAGCAGCAAATGGGGAATAACTCAACATTAATGCCCATGGTTTTAGAAAGGGATGTTCAATACTCCACATATGTTTGGCCACATAGTGCAGATCTTGCTGTGCAAAGCTGATCCTCAAGTTGCTTTTAAGGAGTTATTAGATATAGAACACACATGGACAAACACTGTACATACACGTGTGCATTCTTGAACTGCACCATGGTTTAAAAAAAAAAAAAAAAAAAAAAAAAAAAAAAAAAAAAAGGTAAATAAATAAAATAAAAATAAAGATAAATAAATAATTGAGCATCTAGCAATCTTACATTGTTCTGCTCCAGGGACTTATCTTACATTATCCTGTCTGAGTGCTATTTCAGCAGCCATTTATTTAACTGGATCAATTAATGTGTTCTGAAGGTGGCAAAAAGACATGCAAAAGTACAGGCCATAAGTTGAAGAAACAAGCTCGAGATGAACATGTACAAGCTCGAGATGAACAAGCTCGAGATGAACATGAAACATCAGAACGAAACTGGAGACTGGAACAAGGGAAAAGCACGCAACACTGATAATTGTTTTCATTTAGGTAAAGGCTGGCTGTTCTATGTTAGTTAATTAAGGAAGACTAGATCTGAGAAGCAACAGAACACATACAGAAAAGTTAACACTTTGAATTGTTCTTATTTAAGGTAATGAGACAAGATCACATTCAACATCTGATCACGTGAAATAAAAAAGGTTCATGTTAAATCTTTTTTTTTTGTTTTGAACATATATGCTGGATCTCTTATGTGACATTCAGTGTAGTTTGCACACTATAAGCAGCAAAATAAGAATTGTTCTTATTTCTAAATAGGGTGCAGTATGATATGTTAGAGGTTCAAAAGCTCAGAATATTGTCTCTAGTGACAAACTGGCCTGTCTTGATATACAAATAGATCTGTTTTATTCCACTGATATTGATTAACTGACATTACAAATCCGGCTCATACAATACGAACAAGGTAATGAGAATAAGCAAATGATGAGAGGGGCAAAAACCCAATAACTTCATAAAGAATAGTGCAGAGGTACATGCTGAGATACATTATCATACAATGCACATGGAATGTTCCTGAACAAAACTAAAAGAAAAAGTTAAAACATATATAGGGATAGTTCTTAGGCACAGATTTAGCATAGTCTACGAATCTAAAGCATTTTTCACAAGGAAGTTAACAGTGATATTTAGTCCAGGACTAGGCTTAATCGGTGTCGAGACAAAAAACCCACTAAAATGGTCCACAGAATTGTGCTTCCTCCTTCCCTCTCACTGGTTCTCCAGTTCTGCTCTCAGGTAAGTGGTGAGTGCTATGGGTCTACTTTTTGCTTTTATGAAGAGTAGAGAACACCGCTTTACCTTTACATAGTAAGTCTGTGCAGCAAAAAAAAAAAATAGACTAGAACATATATGTTTTATATGAAAGCACAGAAATGAAGTGTTACATATGAAGGAGATGATGAAAACACTGCCTTGTGAGCAGGGTCACCAGTCACGCTACACCCATACACAAACCGATGCCACAGTAAGAGGATCTTTTTATATACACATGTATTCCAGTTTCACTACAATACCCATGAGGTCTGATGGATACGCTTTAAGACTCAGTGGAACAAATGGAATGATCAGAAGTCTCATGTTCAAGCATCATTACTACTGCACAACCATTGAGATGCCACATGGGCTAGAATGATAGCTACAACTAGCGACAGGCTGCAAAAAGTTCAGGAAAAGGAAAAGGTTCTCATTGTCATGGCAAGTGTGGAATGACTGACATGGCTAGGGTTGTCTGTTCACGAAGTGCTATAAAGCAGCCTTGAAAAAAATTCAGAGGTCTGTTTGGGTGTGAATGTGTGTCATTAAGACGTTAAGTGCCACTTGTGACAGCACCTCTCCAAGACTGAAAAACAAGACAAGGTAGACAGTCAGACAGCAAGAGCTAAGAGGGAGCAGAGAGAAACAGAGCAGGTAGAGCAAGACATGGCTATACACAATGTGTATGTATGTCTACACTATATAATTGTGGGAGTGCATTTTTGTATGCATGTGTTTTGTATGAGTTATCAGCATAGGCGCATTAATAAGAAAGCACAGACAAGGAAAAGAAAATAGCTCTTAAAATATGGAATGGCACTGGGCCTCCTGTTATCCATTTCTCTCTCTCTCTCTCATTTTCCCTTTCTCTCCATCTCCCTCTATCCCTTTCTTGTTTACTTTCTCATATGGCCTCCACATAATTAGCAGGCAGCATGCCCTGCTGACCAGTACGCTCCACTCTTCCATACATCCATCCTTCATCGATCGGCTGCACATCCACAATCACATCTCCGTCGAGGAATGACACTTCGTCCTCATCAGCTGCTGCGTAGTCATACACTGCCCGGTAACGTTTCTGAAAACAGGCAAAAGTACAGATATATTAGGCAAAATAATAAGAGAAGCAGAGAAACGGGAATAGTCCAATAGTAGTATCATCATATTGTTCATGGGAGGAAACCCATACACACACAGTGAAAATACAACGGCAATATAATACAACAATTATGCTTAATCTGCAAGAGGTTTCGGCACTCATCTGTGATTCATTAGTTCTACTGATGAGTGGCAAAATATCCTCAATATCATTCATATCATACAGGTGCTCATTCATGCAATTTACCCGTAATGCATAAAGTCATGCAGATACAGGTCAGGAGCTTCAGTTTTTAGATCGAACATCAGAACAGGGGAAAAAAAAATGTGATTTCAGTGACTTTAAGCATGGCATGTTGTTGGAGCCAGACGGAATGGTTTGAGAATTTTAGAAAATCTCCAGAGACTGTCACCAGTTTCTAGAGTTTCCACACAATGTGGTGAAAAACAAAAACATCCATAGAGTGGCAGTTCTGTGGGTGGAAATGCTTTGTTGATGTGAGAGGTCAGAGGAGAATCGCCAGACAGGAAGTCAAATAACCACTCTTTACAACTGTGGTGACCGAGTGGAACCACATTCACTCCTGACAGTCAAGAACAGGAATCTGAGGCTACAGTACAGCCTGACCGAAACTGGTCACCATGAGTGTAAAGAGTGGTTAATCGAGTTACCGTAGAGTTCCTGTTAGCTCACGCCACTCAGGCAATTCTTCTCTGACCTCTCTCAATAATTACACCCACAGAATGCTGCTCACTCGATTTTTTTTGTTTGTTTTTCCCGCACGATTCTGTGTAAACTCTAGAGACTGTTGTGTTTGAAAATCCTAGGAGATAAGAAGTTTCTGAAATACTCAGACCAGCCCATCTGGCAACAACAACCATAACATCAATTTTTTTCCCCATTTTTCCCCCAAATTCAAATATTTGCTATGAACATTAACTGAAGCTCTTCACCTGTATTTACATGATTTTATGTATTGCACTGCTGGCACATGATTGGCTGACTGGAAAATAATAAAGCGGTCGGTGATTATTATCGCGACTCAGATTTTACGTTTGGGTTTCTACCCAAAGATCATTAAAAACCTCAACAGAAATACAAAGAAGAGGAAGCAAAGTAGAACCAGACAATATGAAAAGTCTGACAGCAGAATTGGTGGAAAATGCTGCCTTAAGGATGCATTGCTATTGTGATCCTAATGTGGGATGGGAAACTTTTTAGGTCCTGAGCAGAATAAAGAAAAGCACCGGTATTTATGCTGAATCATTTAGAGAACTAAACTGCTGTGTCTGATCAGTAGAGATGTTGAGAGTGTTCCAAAGACCTTTTGTGAGTGTTTGTGTTTGTGCATGTGTGTAATTCATTACCCCAGAGCTGGGCGGAGGAGCTGCAGCAGCTTGGCGCACTGGTTCTGGCTCATAGTGGTAGTTCTGCGATGCAGCTGGGGGTTGATATGCTGGAGAAAAAGCAAAGATAGACAAAGAGAGACAGAGAGTTTGTAACTGTTTGTAGTGTCCTAGCAATGAACACTGGGTTAAGCACCAACTAAAAGCACAAAGATTCCAATTAGTGGTGGCTGTGGTGGGTAAGGTTGAAGGGGTGTACATACCTGGAGTTGTGCTTTGTTGCGGTGGTGGATGGTGAACTTCTCCTCCCATTTTACTCTTCTCAAAATCCTCATGATATTTAATCTACAATACACATACACACACATGCATATGAACAGCACCTGAATAAGTGATGTACACTGTCTAACTGCAGTATATACGCAGAGTAAAATACTAATACAAAGATGCTGTTGAAAGATCTTTGCATGTCACCATAATCCTGGAATAGGCCAAGGTCTATATTGAAGTATATTTAGGGCATGAACTATAGTTAACGATTTATTAACCACCAGATTACTCAGAACATAGAGATGAATGGAAGCTTTCAAAGATGTATTGTGTTAATATTGCCCTGTTTAATTTTCAGTTCACAGTAAGAAGCTTTGATTAGCCATCAGCACTATTTCAGGTTTTTCATGTACTATTTGCATGTACAATTGGAACCGCTGATAACAAGCTTAATATACTGATCAAATGTCAAAGAAGCCTTACAGGCCATACTCGAAAACAGCTCTTCATAATTTGCAGTTTGTGCACTAATGTTGGATGAAGAATCTGTTCTAGAGAACAAGAGATATTTGCTGATCCTAACTTGTTCAATAGGCATCTCATATCCCTGTTTCAGCTGATCTTTTTGCTTTCTCAAATGACACAGCAAAGTAGCGCAGAAAGCAGATCCAAGATGTTGACCTGGGAGAGTTCACATCCAATGTGGCCAGGATTATGATTCAGAGAGAATGAAAATCCCACAAGCTTTTGCATTTATGCCAAATCAGTATATTTCTATAGCCCTATTTAGATAAGACTAAATTTACATGAAGACCCTGGACCTTTGTTTCTAACTGGATCATCCATGTCAATGTTTCTCTCCCTCCTCTGAGCCTTGCACCATATTTAGTTGTCCAGTGTGTGTATATCCATATTACACACTTCTCCGATCAAGAAATCAGAAGAGCATGATCACTCAGGCTGATTAAATGAGCTATTATAACTATAATATTATATTCAAACAATAGCTATATTATTATATTCAAACATGCCAATATCATGTTACTTTTAATTTTCTAGAAATAAATGAATGAGAAGTTATCAGATGGAGTCATTTCCATCTAGCTTCTGCACTATTGCCTATGCCTTTCCATCTGCATCCTATACTGTCATGGCTCCACTCATCCAATGGGTGTGTAATGGAATTTTACATTTTACCTAGGTTTACATTCTTTGATTTCTTCTTTGAATTGCAGAATAAATTTCTTTAAACTGTGGTTGAAATGTGGTTTTATACTCTCTAGTTGTTTTCCCTCAAGAAAGTAGGAAGTAACCAAATTCCCATATATTTTTGACCCTTTCTACCACACACCATTTTAGCTAAACTTCTGACAAAGCAAGGTTAAATGCTGAATTCACTGCTTCGCAAGTTTAGTAAAACTTCACCCTTAAATCTCACACTGGAGGAGACTGTGTGTAGCCTTTGACCTACGTTGCTGATCTGGTCTTGTGTTTTCTTAATTCTCTGCAACTCTGGTGTGTCAGCTACAACACTGAAGCCTTTTCCTTTGTTCTTCTCAAACTCCTCCTTGTAGAGCACCTGGAATATACACAAATAAAAAGCTTTAAAATAACTAACAGACCTTGTGTTTGTGTGTGTGTGTGTGTGTGTGTGTGTGTGTGTGTGTGTGTGTGTGTGTGTGTGTGTGTGTGTGAGTGTTTTTAATCTTTTCAATACTGAGGAATCTTTTGCACTGGAAATGAGGTATTTCCTTTCCAAGCCTAAAAACCCAAAAGTTATGTTAGGTTAAAAAAAGATTCCAAAATACAATCAGAGGGAAACCTTTTTATTTATCAGAGAGATCTTTGAAAGATGTGATGTGGATGTCTTGATAAAAAAGTAAAAGGCAGAAAATACAAACGGGTGACAAATTAAAGGAACATGTTTAAGTAACATGTTTTTGAAGCTAAAACAGCTTCAATGTCCCTTGCATAAATTATTATTATAATTACATGTCTCTGGAATTGTACTGCAAATTTTATGTTAAATTATAACATTTTATGTTAAATTGTTCATGCAAATAAAGAGGAAATAATGCTACACATTTTAAGGAGTGAGGTGGCTAACTCTGTTACAGTCGAGAGAGAGAGTTTGCCTTTAATTCTTTGTTTTGTCAAAAAACTGTGAAGACTATTGGTCAAATACACCACACCCAAAATATGTGTAAAAAAATAAACAGGAAACACTAGGACATGACACCTTTGCCCTACTCTCTTAGGACCCCCAATCAAGTATATGTCGGATCAGTAGGAAACAATGCACTATTTCAGTAACAAGCAGTGACTACAAGAATCACACACTTAAATTTCAGCTAGTGATCACACATTTTGAGCAGTGACAGCTCCAGCCAATGTTCCTTCTCATTTCAAGTCTGCCTAATTAAAGAGTTTGAAATCAAAAATAGGCCCTGGCATTTATGACACAGACTAGGCTAAACAAAGGAGGAGAAATGAATCATTAGTCTACATTTACCCAAACTTATTTTGGTGGTAGGAAGACTATGGCTATTATACTAACAGACTAACAGCACAAAAGAATAAAGCACACAAATAAATTCCTGATGGACAGAAATGAATGTTAAATAGAATAAATACCCATTCGAATGACTGCAACAAATAAGAAGCAGACTTCAAAGAGACTTCACAGACACGCCACAGAATAGCTATATTATACAAGTTTATAAAGGACCTGGAAGCGGTTATGTGGACAGGGGAATCATGGGAATATGAGGTAATACAAGGTACTATTTTTCCCCTATTCATAACCCTATTCATTGAAGAAGTGATTTGTAATTTGTGTAATTTAATTTTTATCAATATTGAAATTACTAACCTAGTGAAGTGGTGTGTGTGTGTGTGTGTGTGTGTGTGTGTGTGTGTGTGTGTGTGTGTGTGTGTGTGTGGTGTAGTGGAAGCCTGCCAAATGTCCCCATAAAGATAAAACCTGACAAAACTGATCTTGTGTTTTGTTACAAACATGTATCTTGCATGGGGAGCAAAAGACAAAGGGTTTCCTTCTGGATACTAAAGTTAAAGCATTAATATATATAAATATTATTATAGGTCAACACACAAACAAACCAAATCTAGTAAACACACTGATTTAATAAAGTAAAATTATAGTTTGTGTATCTGAGTGTCTGGGTCTAACAGAGAGAAGCAGGCAGACAGCGAGAGTGAAACCCTGATTCAGCATTAACAATGTTTAGCACACACAGCAAAGAGATAGAGCAGGTAAAAGGAATGATTGGGTTTGAAACCCAATCTATCAAACCCAAAGACTATTTCTTTGAATAGTCTGATTCTGGCTGAAGTCCAAATGTATGTGACCGAATCTGTATGCATCACTGAAATAATGGATAGAGAGAAACTGTGTGTGTGTGTGTGTGTGTGTGTGTGTGTGTTACCTGGCTCTGCATCTTGCTCTGCTGTTTCAGGCGTAGGTTTTCTGGAGTGTCGGCAACACTCGTGAATGACGTTTTCGGGTAGTGTCTGTAACACACACCTCAGAATTAGCCACCACTGAAAACCTGTAATCGCACTTCCAGTCCCCGTCATACATTCCAGGGAACAACTGAAATCAGCTTTAATATTTTTAAACTACCTATATTTCTACTCAAAGCATAGGAAGTAAAACAGTCAGTGGGTTATGCATTTGTACTTAGGTGCATGTAAACATAAACATGTATAAAAGCAAGTGCAAAAGAAATGAACACAGATAGATGGACTGTAAATACCCACCCGGGCCTGATTAACCCACTAAGACTATGGGCATATATATATAGTCAGAAATTCCAGTACAATTTAGGAAAATTATAATTGTAAGACTGTGTACAAAGCCACAGGATTGTCACCAGAAAGCATCATGTTTTTGTTTCTGTTTGCATGTTTTTTTTGTTTCTTATGTTCTGTAAAGCTGCTTTGAGACAATGTTCATTATTAAAAGTGCTATACAAATAAAATTGAATTGAATTGAATCTAATGCATCTGAACGGTTGATAAAATGACACCATTACGTCAAAATTCTGAAATGGTTACTTTTAATGATGGAGAAGCCCTGGTGATGTATGAAGACGGAATTGCATTCTCGATCATTCTGAGGTAGCAAGACATTTCAGCACTGAACAGCCCCAAGCTGAGAGAACACTCCTCTGAAAAGTGTCTGTCACATACAGTAAAGGCGAATTTACACAAATTCCACCCCTGTCGAAATGATCACACTCTAACCATGAGAGGGAAAACATACAGCCAAAAACACACCTACAAACCATGTTTGCTGCTAACAAACTGATACTGTAGACTAAGATCTATCCCTGGGGGAACTGGTTAAGGTTAAGGTTAAGCTTGATTTATACTTGCTGTTAGCTACTAAGTGTACGTAAAAGCATCCTGTGGTCGTTTGACGCGTCACTTGTGCACGTCTTCAGAAATGAATGCATTGTGTCTGTGTGGTGCAATAACCAGAGTAAGTAGTGGGGGCAGAATAGCACCATGTGACACTGTGTCTGCAACTGACTAAACCAAGTAATGCTGTGTGTCAAACTGCATACTTATGTACTATTCTAGATTGTTATTGAGTACTAACACTAACCAGTTTTCCTGTTACAGTTCCTATTAGTTTTCGAATTTCAAAAGTCTCTTTAAACATACAGAAAGGTCTGTTTTGAGTACGAGGCTTCAGGAAAAATAGTTACTAATTTAGAAAATGTACAGTGAGGGTTTTTGATTTGAGATGCAGATCATGACAACAATCACACCGATGGCAGAATGTTTCAAAGAGAGACGCAGCTCGTCTGTGTGTTTAACATCGCTGTGCATAAACATTACAGTTCGACTTGAAAACCAGATGGACAGGGATGTTTTGGCTCTGACGTATCATCTGGTGGAAGGTCGTGTTTAATCCTCCAGATATATGTAACATATGCAAACGTGTATGTGAACAAAGCTATGAAATTACAACAAGAAAATCTTCAAAACTATTTTATGTTTTTTTTTTTTTTTTTTAAATAAATATACTATTGTATTGCTGTCCATAACACTAAAGCACGGGTGCAAAAAGCTCTGAAACACCAATTTCAAGAGTACTTTAACACTACTCAAAAAACCATATTGATCCTTATATGACCAAAATAACAGATTTTCATAAAAAGATTAAAGTACATACAAGGCTACTACGAGTGCTGGAATTTACCTGGTAATTTAAACTAACAGGTTTGTAAATTGGGAACTTTTATTGCCAATAAATAACAGACTGCTCTGTGACATTGCTACGTTGCAGCCAGGCTGAACATAAGTGACAGATGAAATGTAAATTAAAAGGATATAAGAATTTAGTTTAAAAAATATGCAGGCATTCTAAACTACAGCTCAGTTCATTATGCATGTGTCTGCTTTGCCTGTCAGATACCTAGCGTGAAGAGAAATTGGGGTTATTCCTGAGATATGAATACTGTGGGTGTGTTTTAAATGAGTGCCTTTGTGTGTGTTATGCCATATATCCATGCTGACACCATAAACAGGGAATCAGTCACTGTGTCACACAAACACACGCAGACAGTTTGCAGATACTTACGCATTGCAGTATGGTTTCTTATCAAAGCCTTTGTAATTCTTCATGTTTAGAGTCATCTTGCATACCTCACAGCTGAAACATCCTTTATGCCAGAACTAAGAGAGAAAGAAAGTCAGAAGGTAAATGTGAGCAATCAAAAGATAGTTAATGACTTGTTTAGCAAGATTACTGCAAGATGACAGCGGATTTTATTGGCCAACTTCCACAGCTGTATGGGTCAGCAGTTCTCTAATTCAGCATCTGATGTTCAGTGGATATGAGGAGAGTGCAATGTTACACCCCATAGTTCAGTACTGAATATACATTTAAATAAGTGATTAATTTAAATAATTTATTTTACCCAACAGAAGGTGAAAATATAAAGATTCATATTTTTTATTTCATAATAAAGGTTCAGTGAAATAAAAAAGAAAACTTGCCCAACTGCAACCAGACCAAGTGTTTTTAAATATTTATTTGTGATGTGGTACAAACAGCATTCAAGTATTAAACTACTGACATGTCTGAATATGTCCCTGTGTTTAAAAATCTTAATAACTAAAAATACTCACTGCCCAGCCAAGGACATGGAAATTAATTATCAACAGGAAGAAGCAAAGAGAGACCAAGGGCCAATCTTTTCTTTTCTTTTTTTTAATGACTGAGAAGGCACTAAAGTTTGACCACAAAAATCATGACATGGTTTAAGTGAAGAAATGTTGGGGGGGGACGACAAAAAAAAAACAGCCCTGAAACATATTGGGTGTTAAGTGGTTGTGCAGTGAATTGTCACTTCTTGGGTGAGAACTATTGAATAGAATAATACAGCTGGACCTCGTACTATGGACACGTCTAACTTATTGTCCTGCAAAAGCTACAAAAAGAGACAAAGGTGTCTGAAGTGTGTGCAGGTCAAAAGTTGGTTGGACTTTGATCTTTGGGTTTTTGAGGCAGTGTTGACTTTGGGAGGGTTTTTACGATAACAGAGGATAACAAACAAAGTACCTTTTAACCTACATTCCACTTCGCTGCCCACTTACGCACGGTTAGCATACTGAGACATATGACTGTTTTTTTTCTAGAAGTATGTACTAAGTGCACGTGTGTAATTGCATGCATTGCAAAAACATCACAATACTTAACATGTTGTGTATCGCAAAAAAACATCTTGCAGACCAGGTACACTAGATGAAATACACCCGTGACTAATAAATAAATAATTAAACATAGAAATGCAAGCGGGAAAATGTAACAACTAGTACAAAAACAGTGTATTATGACGTTATTTGCATCTATATCCATTATCATATTAACCAATCCTAGCATGTACAAATATTTCAGTGCTAACATTTGATAAAACTGTAAAAATTGCAAAATTGCTGAGCAGGAACAAGCGTTATTAAGCACTTCTACCTGTGCTCCCACTGTTCAATAAAACAAGCGTCATGTGCAGCTGCGACGCAGCTGTGCGCTCCCAAATCCACACAACAAACAAATGAAAACAAAGGTGTGATGGTGTGAATTATACTGACGTTTTTAACAGAATATGATTTGTATATATTTCTTCTGGTTTGTTTTACTGGAGTTTGTGTGACTATTCGAAAACTTTCTGTGTAGTACCTTAAAAACTCAGAAGTCACATTTCTTTAAAATGTGTAAACCATGAGGCATGATATACCCTTTATGGACACCTGACCAGCACACCTTAACCCCACTGATCACCTTTAGGATGAACCGGAATGCCGACTGCACCCCAGACCTCCTCAGTGCCTGACCTCACTAACACTCGTGTGGATGAATGAGCACAAATCCCTGCCCAGAAGAGTGGAGCTTATTATAACAGCAAAGGGGGACTAAATCTAGAATGGGACATTCTACAAGCACATGAGTTTGATGGTCAGGTATCCACAAACTTTTGGTCATATAGTGTACGTTCTTCATTCTAGGCAAGAGTAATAATTGAAAATTATCTGCGATGGTATAGATGCATTAATATGCCACTCCTCTGTGTATTCTATCATTTACACCCCAGTATAAAAGCACTACTTCTGTGGTAAAGCTGAAGGGATAACTCACTGCTGCTTCATTGCTGAGGTGTGCTCCCTCTGCAGAGGAAGAATGAACTTCTCTCCTTTAGATCTAGAAGACTGGTTTTATTTGGGGAAGAGGGAAAATTCTCCAACAGGAGTAAGGGCTCATATCTTACTGGCTATTCAAATCGATATAATATTTGTGAAATGTGAATGATCCCTCTCTTTATAGTTATGTAGGAGGTTCAGCAGGAGCTGGTCTGGCATCTATGTCCATAATGTTACATGCAATTATGTCAACCACTGGCAAACTACAGGTCAGTGAATCCCGTAGATTGAGCTAGTGACTGAAAGACCTTTTACTAAATCACAGTTAAAGGTCACTTGCAGAAGGTCACTACCTCTCCTATTCAGTTTCTTTATTTTGGTGAAGTTATTAACATCACATAATCAGATGGATGTTCAAGGCAGCCGAGGAGCCTCTAGAGTTCTTTAAAATGATTTATTCAGAAAACTTATGCATCATTTAACCTTTTCTGCAAGATCTCCAAAATACACCAGAGGATCACACACCAGGGAGAGTGGGGTCAGCTGTTACGTTTTGGTCCTTTAATTTAATTTTATACCTCCTCTGATATTAACATTAAAAAATAAATATAATTTTAAAGTAGTCAGCAGTCAAATGCACCTATTGTGTGAAAAATCACTGGAGCTTTAAGAATGTTTTACGCGTAAGATTTACAAACTGTTACAACTGACCCCACTGTCCCCTACATATAAAACCCATTGTTTTAATACAACAACTTGGTAAACAATTTGATCTTAAAACAACTTTCAATAAAAAATAACAAGTCTCAGACCTTCAAAATGGTGATTTGAGCAAACAGACACAAAATAACCAATAATGCAAAAGGCATTGTAAATCCCTCCACTGCAAAACAGCTAACGTGAGCAATTTGGCGAGAAATCTGCCTGGTGAAGCATTCTGACCTCGACATAGAGAAAGCAGATTAGATGACTGTAGAGTTTCCGTAATTATGAACATATTTTAGCAAGAATTTAATTATGATAAACTTATTTTCCTGTGCACTGTCTCAGGAAGCTTGTGATACTGTATTCGCTGTTTCACAATTACCGTCACAAATGAATCGTCTAATTTTTATGTGGGTTGATTTTTAAGGAGCATGATCAAATATTGGTGCTCACAACATAGAGAGTTAAACACGCAAAATACCATAAGCTTATGAATTGATATTGTTAAATGCACGTGCACGCTGCATGCAGAGTAAATTTTTCCTTCTCCTCCCCGCCCCTTTCCTTACAGCTTCTGGGACACTATTTTTAGCTTCATAATGGTACAGTTCAGGATTGTACAGTATGGGGCTATAATTAAAACTGCTCTAACTAACATTTTTGGGCACCAGGAGTAATATAGCCTATTTTAGTCAAAAATACATGCAGAGACACAGTTAACAGGTTTGTATTTTACTTCATATTCGCTCATTTTAGCAACACAGATGTTATTAATCAAACTGAAAAAATATGTTCTTTAGAGCATTTTTTCCCCCAATACATTTCGCTGTGACAAACTAGCTAGCTGATGTTCGCTAGTTACCATTAGTGCAGTATATAATAACTTATAATAACAAATAATATAATAACAAGCTAGCTGGCGGATATATGGAATTTACACATGTATATCTTTGTAAAAAAAATATACACAGGAAATAAATTATCAACAATTTTCTATTTTTTAAATTTGATTTTAAATAGGCTCCAGATGGTAATAAGTGCGGTTAAAATGTTACGTATACTATGCGCTTTTGTGAGCAACGAGTGTCTTGTTAAGAAAAATATGTAAATGCAATAAGTCTGCCACGGGATGGGAGGGATGCTTTGGGGGGCATTAAAACTTTCCTGGAAGCTTTCTCCCATTGTAGATCTCACAGAGTAATGCAAGAGTCTTTTGAGATGGTTAAACTGGTCTCGTCCATCAGACTTGCATATGGTCCTTTTCAGAAGTCCATAAGTATAAGTGGTGAAACACATGACTGGTGGATCAGAATGAAAATGAAATGGTTTACTTCTTTTCAGCCAGAAGAAAAGCAGTGCACTATGACACAGCGAACTAATCCACACTAACACGGGTCATTTATGAAATGTTTTGGCCACACTTGTGTTTTTAGTCAATTTTCCAGAAGTCCACAATTTCGTCCACAACGAAATGTGAAAACGACAGAAAATGGCATGACTCGATGTCTGACCAATGACCTTTAGATCATTTCCACCATTTTCATTTATTTTGACAACATGAACACAACACACGATTCCATTTATGCTACAGTGTGGCTTGTATACTATACACAGCAAATAAACTAGCACAGAAAAATAAGTTTCACAATTTTGGAACGGATGAGATCACATGACAATTATAAGTCAGCGTTTTAAATAACATGTTTCCCTACCACACATTTTCAGTGTTTGTATTAGTGTGGATGGAAAGGCAAAGCAAACAAGACATGTTTTCAGTTTTACCCGTGTTAGTGTGGACTGGACCAGAAATCTGTATGAAAAATGTTTTAAAAACTTTTGCGTTTATCCCATGTTCCCCAACCCCAAGTGTAATACTTCTTCGTGATTAAATACTCTCTTACTCGTTCTATATCACCACTGAGCAATCAGATGTGGGAGGCTTTTTGCCTCTTTTAACTGCACTTTCTCCTGAGGAAGGCCCAGTCGTCATGATTCATGATTACTCTGGCCAAAGCCATTCTGTCAAGAAAGCAATCGATTTTTAAAGTCCATTACACACATCACCTATGGCCTTAAGTGTATGGTTGAAAGGAAAAAAAAAAAAAAAAAAAACTAAATAAAAAAAATACTGCAGCAGAAAAGTTCATTCACTTTCAAAACAAGAAACGGAAAAGGGTTCTAACTACAGTGACTACACAAATGTCTAATCTATTCCTTCTGCTTAAGAAATAATCACCTAGATGACAAGTGGACACAAAACCCTACTGAACAAAGGTTCCTGAAATATTATATTACTGGGTTGAGACATTACACCTTCTGTATGCTGTATGTACATGATCCGACAGTCCTTCAACAGTCATTCATTAAGAGGTAAAAGGCAATATTTTAAAATGCAAAGTCATTTTTTTGTTAACCTACATGAAAAAGTGTAGTACAGTATTTTTGTTCTTTTATTTGTGAGAAGTCACCAATTCACACAAAACTGAACAGAAGCCTTCTCTTGACTTTAGCAACCTCCCTGACAGACTAGTCTTCATTTATTTATAAAATATATACAACACTCCTGCATAATCTTCTGTTTTTGATTAACAGAGCAAAGCTGTGACTTGGCAAAGACTTGTCCACTTGATTGAAGGATACACCGCTATCTGCAGCCAAGCCATTTGGCTTTTGTCTTTTTTTTTTCTCTCCACACAGTCAAACTATTGCAATGTCCTGCAACTAAGCTGGCTTTTCCCAATGAAAACGGTTTGCATATACAAATAAACAAAGTTAAAATCATAAAAAATAAATAAATTAAAAAAAAGGAGCACATGATTTATCTGGGGTAATGGTTATTTAGTTGTTGTATATTGTGAGTATTAAAGGCATGCCACAAAGCAAATGATATAAAGGCGGAAGAGAAATCAGCCATTTGTTTTGTAGCCTGTGGTAATCAATACTATCATATGAAAGAATGTAACTTGACAAGAGAAGTGTGTTTAGCATTAGATCAGAGGACTTCCGGTTTGTGTTGAATTGAAGTGCAGGGACTGTGTGACACGTCAGATTCCTCCTCTGCTTTTCAGCACAACGGAGGAGGCCGTGCACACACACACGCACACACGCGCGCGCACACAGGATGTTAGCGCGGGGGCGCGCCTCCGTTTAGCAAACATTTAGCTATTACTCAAATGACTCGCAAACTAGCATTACTTTTCAAGGGAGGTAAACGTGCATTTGGATGGCAAATGAGCTAGCGCAGCGACAAATGTCAATGTGGAAAAACGTGTGCCACTATCGTAGCTAGCTAGCAACCCTCATTCACTTCGCGACCATAACAAGCTACTTAGCGGTAGCTAGCTAACTAACTGGTTCCGCTTCCGTTCCAACCTAAATGCAAAAAAAAAAAAAAAAAAACCCAAAAAAAACCTTAAAAGTGGAAATGCTGTTCATCAACATATAAAGATATGCGAAAATATGGCGTATTCATGCTAGCGAGTGGTAGCAGTTACACAGCTAACTACATTTTGGTTAGCTTACCTTGTCAAGACAATTCACTTTTTCCGTAGGATACACGACTCGGTTACATCTACTACACAGCGGATTCATTTTCAAACAATCTTAACGCGACAGATGAAATGAAAAAAAGATTAGAACAGAGGCCCTAGGCTAATGCTTCGTTATTATATGCGTGAGAATCGGGCAGGTATCTGAGCAAGAAATCCAGTGCAGGCGGCGGCTTGTGATGTTTTGCACCGCTGTCTGTCACCGAGCGAGCAGACGCGCGCGGAAGCGCGGGCACGACACCGCTCTATCCTGCGCTCCGCGTTCCCGCGCACAGCAGACGCGACGCGGGAGCGCGCTGTGATCTTTATAATAAGACTTACCGAAAGTTTGTCCCTTATATTTTACTGTACTTTCTGAAAACTCATTGGCTGCGTGGCCCTAATCAAATGTGTTTTTGTAAAACTATGTAGAATTTCCGAATGATGTCTGAACTGATTTGCTTAAATATGGTTTTAGATTTGGTTTTCCAAATCTGGATAGCTAGCAGTATATTTTTAAACCACATTCGGAAGAAAATTATGCACACGTACGTAACATAGTTTCTAAGAGAATAGCTGACTAACTCAAATCTAACATGCAAAGTTTCAGAAAGTTACCTACATGAGCGACGCTGGAAACTAATCATGAACACATTGCGCCGCATATAACTGCGAGACTATCACTGGCTAAAACATAATAAATAACATAAGTGAGAAACTAACAGTCTTAAAACGTGATCAATTTATATCTAAACTATCAATTACATCCAAAATGACTCGTTTGTCGCCGGGGGTATAGCTCAGTGGTAGAGCATTTGACTGCAGATCAAGAGGTCCCCGGTTCAAATCCGGGTGCCCCCTATTTTTTTTCTCCCAGATTTCCTAAATAGTCGCTTTTATTTAAAACCTTTAACACAAAAATGTCAACACATATAGATGCTGAACAAATAAAAACCAAAAAGATTCCTCACTTTACTTTGCCATCTTACAATTACAGGTATATCCTTAGTTAGCTGAGTAATATTAAGCTATTATATTGTGTAAATGACATAGATAAACAGTCGGGTGGTTGCCATTCTAAATAATATAATAGGGCATGAAATGGACACAGCAAGGAACACATGGTATATGTCCCATATTATCTGTTATATATTGAGTTAGTTGACTGAAAGGGAATTTTAGGTTATGCATATAACTCCTGTTACCTGAGGGAGAGTATGGAGGTATAACACTGGGTTGCCACAGACAGCAGTCATATCTAGGTGAAGAATGACATCTGACCTGAAAGGAGACAGTAGTGATGAGGGCTGTAAAGCACCGCTGACTGCTTTGCATGCATGATTAGATGTGTCTTCATCCAGACCCATATAGGTGTGATATACCATATACCATGTGTTATATCTTGATTCTCTTGCTAAGGGAAGAAGGATTATATGCATAATCTAATGGTCTTTACCTGTAGGTGAGACCATGAGAAGCATCTCACACAGAAGGAGGCTATGCAGCATGGGTAACTTCAAGAGGACTGCTAAGGAGCAGAGCCAGTACAAGAACTAAGAGAGTGAGTCAAGTTCAGTGACAGCATGGCACCAAGCTTATCTACTTCAAAGCAGCTGCCATTACGACTGAGATTTGGATTAATTTGATAAAACACCACATTTGCAATATAATCAATATCTTCTTAACTAAAAGTGTAACAGTGCTGAATAGGGTGTAACTTAATACACAATATGATTCAGTTACCAGCAGATGGTGCCAGTAGATCAGAATTTTCAGATAAGTTTTCAATTCCAGTCATCACTGGTAGAACATTAAAACTCCACTGGAAATCAACAAAGCTATAAAGGATATTATCTGTAGATTACACCATGGCAGTATGGCATTATACTTTGTTTTTCCACCAGCCATTGATGTGATATGATTATCACTGTTTTTAACTGCTTTACAATAATATACCATGAAAAGGCACCAGTTGACCTGTCTCATCAAGAATTATCCCTAAAAAGCACCAGCCATGATGTTAGACCTGTTCCTCATGGGGGTATAGCTCAGTGGTAGAGCATTTGACTGCAGATCAAGAGGTCCCCAGTTCAACTCTGGGTGCCCCCTGTATGGCTTGCCTCACAGTGCCTTTAGGTGATTTGCCCTCTATTCCCGTTACATCTCAAAGATTTCCTATTGGATTCAGATCCGGTGACTGGGAAGGCCACTGAAAAACACTGAACTCGTTGTCATCTTCATGAAACCAGTTTGAGACGGCTTTTGCTTTTATGTCTTCTGCTGTTGTAGCCCGTCCGCCTCAGGGTTCGGTATTGCACCAACAATCACGCCACAGTCAAAAATGTGTCCATTACTTAAAGATACGGCGAAGCAAGCCAGACAGGGGGCACCCGGATTTGAACCGGGGACCTCTTGATCTGCAGTCAAATGCTCTACCACTGAGCTATACCCCCACAGAAGGGAAGGAGCTCATCATGGCTGGTGCATTTTACTCGATATTTCAGTAGCAAAACCCTACGAGATCTGCTGGTGTAGCCCAAACATATCCTGTAAAATACCAGCCTTGCCAGAAGCCTAGCATCACGTGGGGGTATAGCGGGTGCCCCCTGTCTGGCTTGCTTCACACTACCTTTAAAGTGATTTGCACTCTATCCCATTAACGCACCCATGGAAATAATCAAAACTGTACAGGATATAGTATATACTCTCACTGCGCCCTTTCTTAGGAATTAGGAAGCAATAATACTCAAATAAGCTAAGGCATTCGAGTGATGATTGATGGGTATCAATGGGCCCAAAGTGTACCAAGAAAACATTACCCCACCTCCACCAGCTTGGACTGTTGACACGAGGCAGGTCGGGCCCATGGATTCATGGTATTGGCACCAAATTCTGAACCTATCATTTGTGTGCCTCAGCAGAATTTGAGTCATCAGACCAGGCTACATGTTTTTCCAGTCTTCACCTGTCCAGTTTTGGTGAGCCTGTGCCCACTGGAGCCTCACCTTTCTGTTCTTGAGTGACAGAAGCAAAACCCGATGTGGTCTTCTGCTGGTGTAGCCTGCCTGCCTCAAGGTTCGACGTGTTGAGCATTCTGAAATGCTATTTTGCTCACCACAATTGTACAGTGTTTCATGAGTTACTGTAGCCTTTCTGTCAGCTCGAATCAGTCTTGGCCATTCTCGGTTGGCCTGTCTGATGACTGTTGTGCATGAAAATCCCAGGAGATCAGCAGTTATAGAAATCCTCAAACCAGCCCGTCTGGCACCAGCTATCATGCCATGGTCAAAATCACTGAGATCACATTTTTTCCCCCATTCTGATGGTCGATCTGAACATTATCCTAAGTTGCTGGCCCATATCTACATGATTTTATGCATTGCACAGCCGACCACACGATTGGCTGACCAGATAATTGCATGAATGAGTAGGTGTACAGGTGTTCCTAATAAAGTGTTCAGTGAGTGTATATCATAGCATCATGGAAGTATGGCTCCATGCCTGCAAAACTGTGATATGATCATTGCCTCTTTTTAGTTGCTTTGCACTGAAAAGGCATCAAACATCATTGGCTTATATATTTTCTTTGGGGCTCTGCTGAGTGGTAGGGCACTTTAATGCAGGTCAAGAAGTTTGGGTTCCAATCTGTTTGCCCCCTGTCTTGCTCTTGTCAGCATTGAGGTACCATTACCTGTGATATAATAATCCCTGGGTTTAATTGCATCACAATGAAATCTCCCATAAAAAGCACCAGCTATGGTAGGAGTCCAGTTTCCCATGGGGGGTATAGCTCAGTGGTAGAGCATTTGACTGCAGATCAAGAGGTCCCCAGTTCAACTCTGGGTGCCCCCTGTCTGACATGCTTCAGAGTATCTTTAAGTGATTTGCACTCTACACCATCAATGCACCCATGGAAATAACCAAAACTGTGCAGGATATAGTCTAAACTCTCACTGTGCCCTTTATTAGGAATCCATGCTGATACCATACATCTGCTCAGAGCCTCCTTCACCTGAAAATCATTCACTGCTGCTGTGGATAGCCTGCCTGGATAGTCTAAGATCACCATTAGATTGCTGTGGATGGCACCATATGGACACCCTAAAGATGGCTGTGGATGTTCTTCCTTGGATAGCCTAAAGACTGCACTCACCAAAAACAGTTTATGCTCAATCAAGTCTCAAGTCTCAATCATTGAACAGTCAGTAATTTCACTTAGATAAGATAGACATAAAGTTAAAACTCTAATGAAATCAGAAATGGCTGATGCTCATACTCAAATTCCTTTCAACACACTAAGCACTGCTTGACTCTATAGTACACAGTGAAAGGAAGAGTAATGTTTTATAATCTCACTATCTGGTGTCGCCCTGATGAAGATGGCTTCCCTTTTGAGTCTGGTTCCTCTCAATGTTTCTTTCTCATGTCATCTCAGGGAGTTGTTTCTTGCCACCATCAGACCATTTGGCTTGCTCATTAGGGGTAAATATAAAATTTAAAATATGAAATTTATATTGGAATTTCTGTAAAGCTGCTTTGTGACAATTTCCATGAAAAGTGCTATATAAATAAAATTGAATTGAGCCGAATAGTGTATTCTCCAGTAATTCAGTGGCTCCACAGTCAAAAGCCTGGTATCGTCTGCAATGTTGTCATATGGATGGTGTTATTTTTCCCCTTTGCTTTACAATGAAATCCAGTCAAAAGTCACTGGATATCATTTATTAGCAGTTGACCCATGACTGGACATTGCTGTCTGGAGATCTAGTTTCCTGGTTGACTTAGCATCTGCTTGCTGGTACTGATGACTGCTTTACAGTGTACGGCACTATAATTCTAATGTACATCACAAAACTTATACAGGATATTATCAGTAGATCATTTCACCATGGCAACATTGCTCTGCCATATTAAATAAAATCACTACAAAAAACTCTAAGTAAACTGGGGTAAGATAAGATAAGATAAGATAAGATAAGATAAACTTTACTGATCCCACAGTGGGGAAATTCACTTATCACAGCAGCTCACAGAGAGTTAAAGTGCAGGAAGAAAGAAAAGGAAGGAAGAAAGAAAAGTTAAAACTACAACTATATATACACCTTAGGAATAATAAAAGAAATAAAATTATATAAAATTGACAAAATATTGCACATTTGAAGATCACACTAATGCTGTGTTGTAAGAAATAAAATTATATAGAATTATAAAATATTGCACATCTGAACATCACTGTAATGCGGTGTTGTGAAGTCTGACAGCCACTGGTATGAATGACCTGTGGTAGCGCTCCTTCCTACACTGGGGGTGTAGCAGTCTGCTGCTGAAAGAGCTACACAGGGTCTCCACAGTCCCATACAGGGGGTGAGAGGTGTTGTTCATAATAGATGTCAGCTTGGCTAACATCCTCCTCTCATCCACCACCTCCACAGAGTGTCCAGTGGGCAACCCAGGACAGAGCTGGCTCTCCTAACCAGCTTGTTCAGTCTCTTCCTGTCCCGCTCTGTACTGCCTCCCACCCAGCACACTACAGCGTAGAGAATTGCGGAGGCCACCACAGTATCGTAAAATGTCCTTAATAATGTCCTGCACACTCCAAAGGACCCTAGTCTCCTCAGCAGGTGGAGGCGACTCTGGCCCTTCTTGTACAAGGCATCAGTGTTATCCAGCCAGTCCAGTCTATTGTTTAGGTGGACACCTAGGTACTTGAACCTATCCACCAACTCAATGTCCAAGCCCTGGATGGTCACTGGTATGTGTTGCGGTGTTCTCCTTCTCCGGAAGTCAACCACCATCTCCTTCGTCTTACTGGTGTTCAAGTGCAAGTGGTTACACTCACACCAGTCAACAAAGTCCTTGATGACGTCCCTGTATTCCTGTTCATTCCCATCAGATACACATCCAACAATGGCTGTATCATCGGAGAACTTTTGGAGGTGGCAGGTGTTGGTGTTATAACTGAAGTCCGAGGTGTACAGTGTGAAAAGGAAAGGGGAGAGCACCGTGCACTGGGGAGCCCCAGTGCTGCAGACTACCACTTCAGACACACAGTCACGCAACCTTACATACTGTGGTCTGTTGGCGAGGTAGTCAATTGTCCATGCAGCCAGGTGATCATCCACCCCCGACCGCTTCAGCTTCCCACTCAGCAGTGCAGGCTGTATCGTGTTGAAAGCAATGGAGAAGTCAAAGAATATGACTCTCACTCTCAATATGACTCTCACTCTCATGGGAATGAGCAAAAAAGATAACTAACCATTACATTAACACATTCTATGTGGGTGTATAGCTTAGTGGTAGAGCATTTGTAGGTCAAGAGCTCCATGGCTTCATGTTCAGGTGCCCTCTTCAAGTGAACAGTGTAACAGAAATATAAGAATGTTTTGGGCTTCAGGTGGTTAAAGAGTTTTTGTGGTGTGGTAAGCAAAGACAGTAACTTCTGAATCAATGCTTGTAATTACATGTGGGTGTGGGAAAAAAACTACTTCTTTGATGACTCCAATTCTCTGTTTGGTGTGTTTTTTGAGACTGCAAATCAGTTGCTAAGTCTGTTTTTCAAGGATTTAAACATGACTTGCGTAAGTCATGGTGATAAATAAGAGGTGACCGAAGGTCTTCTGTGAGTGCTTATGTTAAATGGCTCCAAGATTATACATTTGATACATTCCACTGTTCATTATTTGAACGCACCTAAAAATCTTTGTATGACTACTTCCTTTAGTGTACCATGCTATAGTGAACTCCTCTTTGAATTAAAAAAAAAAATTAGCAAGATTATTTTTGTGATCTTTATTTGTACAAAAATAAAACAAAACAGAAATTATAGTCTGAATATGCAGCTTAGTTTCAATATTTCAAAATTTCAATACTTGTTTATTTTCATTTGAATTAGGTCCATCCAACACAAACAACATCATAATAAATATCTGAAGTAATGCTATCAGCTTAAAGCTTAAAAATTGAGCACCAACATCCATATGAATTTGGCACCAAACACTAATGGGCTGTGCTACGGCAGTGATCCTTACTTTCAAGTAGTAGTATAGAAGTAGTATAGCCTGTGGTGCCACAGGCCAGAATGCACAGTTCAATCGGAATTCACAAACTCAGTGCAAATTCTCCCACCTTGGACAACACAATCTGCTTGTAATGTTACCAATGTGACCTCTAAAACGAAGACATATTATGCAAACATGTACTTGTCTGTATATACACATATACGTCACATGTCCAGGGTTCAATCCACTCGTAGCTAAATTTGTAGCACGTGGTGTCTCCAGTATGCTGAGTTTGACTGGGGCTCTGAGAAAGCCCCACCATCAACTCCGAGAGTTTGTTGAGACTGTAGGCACATATGGGACACAAACTCTGGCTCTGCAGAGTTACTATGAACCAATGCTAGGCTAGTTTGCCATAACTCGGGAACGCATCCAGTCCAGACTTGCTGGTAAACTAGAGAGGAGAGAAGAAAAAAAAATTCGAGGGAATGAGATGTCATTATCAGACAAATGTCATTAACAGCACTGAAACTACTGAAATACATGTATACTGAGGTCACAACCTATGTTTCTACTATAAACACTGCCTGTCTTTGCATCAGCAATTACCCAAAGGCATAGTAACTTGCAATGATCGAACACGTTAAAACAGACTCATGCTCACAATTACACACTCACCCCTCTCCAGTAAGGGCGCAGCAGGCCTGGACGTGCCAGGAGTGAGCTGTGAGAGAACTGAGGGTAAGACTCTGGGAAATCTCTGCTGCTGTCATGCTGTTCTTCATATCCTGCTTATTGGCTAAAACCAGCACTGAGGCATTCTGCAGATCCTGGAAAAAAAAAAAAAAGTGGGCAGTTTAGATTTAAATTATATATTGGTAACCAATCACGTCATTGACAAAGCACATGAAGAAAACTGTGTAGATGAATATGAGCTCACCTCATGTGCAAGCATCGTATGTAGCTCCTCTTTCGTAAGGGTCAAACGCTCCCGATCTGTGCTGTCTACTACCAGAATCACAATCTGCAAGTTGGAGACAGAGTGTTACTCTTTCACTTAGTATTAGCCAGGCAAGCATGAGAAGGACTGATACACTAAAGAACAGTGAATGTGAAAATGATATATGGCGTTCTGCTCAACACCTGTCGCAGAGATGTACACAACTGAAATTAAACTTATCTGTACACTGTCGAGGCCAATTATTAAAAAGTGTCTGAAATCTTGACCAAATCTACACTTTTTATGTTTATTGTTATTCTAATTTAACCTGATAGTCTAAATTATAGTCTGATAGTCTTGATTATTTTTATCGACTCGATTGAATTCACAAACTATGATTTTTGTCATCTCATTTAATAAGGCTTTATAGGAGAATGTTGTTGCTTCTGAGCTCTGTATTGTTTTAGGTCAATACCCCTGCATTAAAAATAAATGGAAGCAATTTGTTTTTAGTGGGTCCTAACTGGTTTCTGGAGGTCCGCAATGGTCGGAATGTATTGTTCCTAACGATTCTAATGAAAGAAGACCCTATTGGGTTTTGGTGGTATTTAATAGTAACCAGAAAGTCCCTAAAGGAAAACAACAGGAATCTGATGGAACCTATTAAGCCAATTCCATTTCAGGTCCATTACATGATGGAAACCATCAGAGATTTTCTTAATGGATTGCAAAGTATTTTTCACCAGGTGCTTTAGATGGTTTAATTTTGGGCATGTATTATTAACCATTACATGAAGCCATGTGTCAACAAGCTCCCTAGGAGTGGTATAAATTCATATCACTATAAGAATGTTGGTTAATCTGTTGAGCAAAGCTTTGAATTCATGTTTGCACTTCTGTTTTGCATATCACCATATCAAAGTATGTGACACAGACATCACCTCATGTTGGGACTCATTCCTGCTGTTCTTTTTTTTTTTTCCTGTTGTTTGCTGTCTTGAATTAAAAGAAGTTAAGTGGACTTGTATTTTAAATTTTTTTTTTTATTTCTATCAGCAGGCACACCGTTAATTGATAAACTGGTTTCAGGTTGCAGCCGTACATAGCTAAGACACAATTTCTCTATCTTCCCTTTTTTTCACCACCCTTTATTGTTTACATTGCTTTAAAATCACTGAGGAATACCACCTGTGATTAATCAATTCCTATTTTTTTTCCACATATTTGACTGTCCAAGCACTTTGATGCTAAGAAGGCTACAGAGACCAAAAAGCAATTTCTTTCACTCACACACTCACACACACACCTCTGTATTGCAGTAATAGGTGTTCCAGCTGGCTCGGAGGGCCTCCTGACCCCCAATGTCCCAAACAAGGAAGCGTGTTTTCTTGACAGAGATTTCCTCCACATTGCTGCCAATAGTAGGTGTGGTATGCACAGCCTCTTTAGTCAAACTAATATGAGAGAAACATAGAGAGAACCAAGGGGAGAGGGGGAGAGAGAGAGAGAGAGAGAGAGAGAGAGAGAGAGAGAGAGAAACAGCATTACAAAAAAACACCTACTTCTACTTTTTTTTAACCCAAGTTACTTTGGTCTTGTACCACTGAAACAATGGATCATTAAAACACAGCTCCTTGAGGCATTCTGATTAAAGACTGAAAACATGGTAACAATAATTTATTTGTTGTTAAAAACACTTACAACTGGTAGAGGATGGTAGTCTTCCCAGCATTATCCAAGCCCACAATGATCACCTTGTGTTCTGGAAGAGGAGGAGAGAAAACTATGTGTAAAACAGACACAAAAGACACAACAGAGACACACATGGACCATTCCAGCAAGCAGGACTTAAGAGTTAGCACCATGAGCTGAAACTGCTTAGATTAGATGAAATCCTAATCCTGACAATTTATGCTCTGAAACTAATCTGGAAAATGGTTTGGGAGAGTTAAACCTAGGCCTGCGTGCAATATTTAAGGAGAAGAGAATCCAGGAATGTGTGTGATGTGTTTTAATTGTGAGAAATGTTGTAGCCTTTTATTGAACGTTTTACTGATGTGATAGTGTGATTTACACAGAAAAAGTGTTAATAAAAAAAAACATCTAACCCTCACAACTTCACTGCATGTAAATTAATGTGCAAGCATGCTGAAATGTCATCATGCCCAAAGGGTTACATCTGTATTAGCAACAATGAACAAGAATTATGAAGAACACCAGAACAAATAAAAAAAAACATCTTATGAACATTATAATGTTAAGCCTTAATTGTCAGCAACTTGTTGCAATTTCACAGTTCTTTCTTTCTTTTTTCTTTCTTTCTTATTAAAATAAAAAGGTAAATCAGTAGTCCTCAGAGGAAAACACAAAACTTCTTGTTCTGCTGTTGAAAAGTCATTATTGATCACATATTCAGGCTTGACTGAATTTTAAAGTTCACTATTAAAAGCATTTTCTAGTCCTCCTTACCCCCGATCTGTTAACCTTATTGACAAGGTTATGGGTTTGAGGTCAATATCATGAAAACAGCTCTACGTGGTATTTGTGATTCGCATAAAACCTCAGGATAAGGGTGTCTGCCAAATGCCATAAATGTAAAACCTATATGACTTAGTAGCAAGTGAACAGCTGTACAGTTTCAACGTGGCGTCATTCTTATTAAAAAAAAAAGCAGCTTATGTAAGTGACTTGCTTATCTGGGTTACACAGGTGAAGAGAACAGGACATCTTATCTGGGTTGCACAGGTGAAGACCACAGAATAACCCTGTCTTGATAATTCTGTGTGCTAGGACACTGGGATTGAGAAATGCCCAATGCTTCTGTCTGATATACTTCTATTGAGGTCTGCTGCTAGAGTAAAGGAGATTCAATTCAATTGAGAAATCCTTTTTGTCTACTTTTACCTGTCCTGAGTCCAAACCTTGAGCCCTAACCTTTTTAAAAAAGAGTCTGATAGAGAAATTTCCCTAGATAAATCAAGAAAACGATGATGCTACTAGTACAACTGGTTTCTTAATAAACTAATTTATTACAGTGATGGTGCCAAAGGCAGCATTTAATCAGTGTAGGTCAGTGCTTATTAAACTTTTTGCAGCCAGGCAGGGCTTTAACTCTACTGAACACAGGATCATTATTTAAATGTGTACAATAATATCTTTGCTATTTATTGGAGCCTTTGGTTTTTTCTTACTCTTGAATTTTCAACTTATAGAACAGATTAGGTCCAAGTTGACATTCAGGCCTGTGTGTGTTTGAGTTACTAATGTTTGGATTAAACCCATTTAATTCATGCGACCAGTCAAATAGGTTAATAATGAGATGATAAGAAGAACTCAATAATAATCACTTTGGTAATAATAATCACTTCTGGTTCACAGCCATCACTTTGAGAAGCACTAGCTTAAGTAGTAAGATTTAAAATCCTTACCTCTGTCTCCGAATACCGTCATGAGTTTGGCAAAGAGTACTCCCATTTTCTATACAAAAGTATTGAACACTATTCAGTTCAAAACTGAAACGAAGACACCTCCCCAAAAAGCTGTCGAAATATCCTTCTTGTTACTACTTTTGACACGAATTCTTCAAGCCTGTTCGACGACGTGAAGACACCGAAGTGTGTAAGGAGCGTTTGTTGTTTTCCTCCAGACTGCCAAAATGCAAGCGAGCGTCTCGCGCGCGCCGCTGACGAGCGACTGCTTTTCTACTGATTCACTGAGAATTCTTTCCGTTCCGGGTGGGCGGAGTTAAACTTGACGCACTACGTGACGCGACGCAAAAAGGTGCGTGTAAACAGCGCGTCCGATTGGCCTTCTATGGAAATGACGCGCTGTGTTTTTAAAAAAAATGCGTCTGTATTTGGGCGGAGCGCCGGATGTTGACGTTGAATCGCACGTGATTTCGCTCCTGTGTGGGATTTTTTTGCGGAACGGAAAGTTGAGAATAATCAAAAGCGAAATAAGCATGTCATGGAATTCCCGGGACTCTTGTGTAGAAAAAACAAGGAGGCAATCAACCAATTGTACATTTCAAAGAATTTCCCGTAAAGTAACTGGGAGTAACTTTAAGTTTTTTTTTGGGAATTACTTTTTTTTATAATTATTATTTCTTATAACACAAAAAATACATTTGTGTAGCCAAAACTACCTGTTTAGTCTATTATTCATTCATCTTTAGAAAGCACTTTATGCTGGTCAGGGTTGTGGTGAATCCAGAGCCTGTCCTGGGAACACTGGGAACAAGAAAGGAATACACCCTGGATGGGACCCCTGGCATTCACAGTACACCACACACACACTCACATATGGGGCAATGTTTCAGCCAAGCCACCTACCAGCATGTTTTGGGAGGTGGGGGGAAACACACACACACACACACACACACACACACACACACACACACACACACAGACACACACACACACACACACAGAGCTCAGGTTCAAACCAGGAGAGACTGCGGTTCCACTCACTTCACCACTGTGCTAGCCCTGTAGAATCTATTAGGTTCAGGTTTACTATATGTATGAACATTGTTGAGTTGAAACAGTTCACATATCCCCAGTCAACATATCACTGTATTAAATAGCAGGGTCAATTCAAATCATTTTAGCTATTTTGACTTTTATGGCATCAACCCAGTTTTTAAAATTAGGTATAATACTCGTAGGAGTAATCTGGTGTACTGTGGGATATACAGTGTGTGTGTGTGTGTGTGTGTGTGTATGTATGTATGTATGTATGTATACACACACACACAGACACACACACACACACGCACACTGTATATCCCACAGTACACCAGATTACTCCTACGAGTATTATACCTAATTTTTATACACACATATGTGTGTGTGTGTGTGTGTGTGTGTATGTATATATATATATATATATATATATATATATATATAGTTAATATTGATATATGTTGTTTGCCACCATTGTGTGGTTTTGAAAATCAATTTGTCTTTACAATTTATTAAATAATAATTGAACTATATTTTGTCTAATAAGCATTTGCATTTCAAAATGTATCTTTCTCCACTTGACTTTGTCTGAGGAAGTAGCTGTTAGCATCTTTCCTGTTTTGCCCTGTCACTTTCTGTAAATCACACCAATGAAATTATAATGATGATTCCATGAGGTCACTTTAAAGTCTAAAATCAATGCTGACATGCTCTAATTTGATAAAGACACAGAATTCAACATAGTGGAGGTTTCTCATATACCTGATATCCCATCATGTCAAACCTAGAAGATCAATTCAATTTAGCTGTTAACCTCCGTAGCAGCATAACTTTCTAGTGAAGCATTAAATTTATTGTTTCATGTCCAATATATTTGTTATTAAGGTCACTTTCCCTTTGACTATAGATGCCATGAATGTTGAGTAAAGAAATTTATAAAAATTTGAAATAAGGTGTCCTGTGTCCTAAATTGTAATCAGGAATGAGTCTATCACGATATATGGAGGTTTCTATATTATGTTCCCATTTAAAGATAATAAAATGGTGAATTTTAAGCTATACAAAGTGAGTGCCACTGGAACTGTGTTGTCTGGGAAGAGGCCCACACTTATTTTTAGTCCTTTTACTCTACTGGAATTTTCAGTTTCTTGTTAAAAGAATGTGGTAAAAAACACTTCGACTGAATAATAAGTCTGAATAACAATTGCAGTTCTGTGGCACTTCCTCTTTACTTGTGTGTGTGTCTCTGTGTGGAAAACAGAGTGGTGTCATTAAGCCTAATCAGCACATATGCTAGCTTATTGCGTAAGTGAAACTCGAAACGTTCATGAGTTGAGTCATTATGGTAAAATAAGATATAAAATGCACAACAGACTTGCCTGCTCACAGTTTAAAAGTGTGTATGTGTGTTTAAGAAAGAGAGACAAAGATATGTAGACAGAAATCCCAACGTGTCTAACCTCAGTGTGTCTAACCACGCACGTCTGCTCTCGTCACTTCTCTGTTTAAGCTAAGTCATGACAAAGGCTGAAAATCACAGTAGCCTTTTTTTGTTTTCTTTTACTGTCATGTAATAATATCACTGTATTACACTTTAGCTTATTTTGTCTTGGCATTTCCATGGGACACTTATCATTCCAAAATATTATTTCAACAATCCCCTGAAGATCTCTAAATATTTAGATGATTTGGAGAAATCAGACCTAGATTGTAATCTGTAACCTGATTGTAAAAGCCAAAATCAAAATGGCAGAGTTTCTAAAGTGTTTTTTTGCAGTCATGGATCACTATAACTGTAACATGAACCCCACTGACCCTCTAAGTGCAGATTTAGTTTATGAACATAAAACTATTCAAATAATGGGCTCATTATTCAAATATATAGAATAATATTTTGTTATGGATTACAGCCATAGAGCTTTTTATTCCTGACTTTTTGTTCCACCAACAGAACACATTAGGTCCAAGTTGACATTATAAATAGGCTAGTTGTACTTGAGTTTGGTTTGGTTTAAACCCATTCAAATTAAGAGGGTTAATAACTATAAGAACAAATTGGACTAATAATTATAAGAACTCAAAAATAAATATAATAATGTTGATAATTGTTGGTTAAGATTTCCACCACTGTAACTAACTAAATAAAAAAACATCACAGATGCCCTGCCTGTGCTTCATGGACCCCACTTTGAGACCCACTGATCTATGGTGTGAGACTGTAATCTGGTTAATGACTGTGTGAAAACATATATTCAGCAATCTGAGTTCAGAACACACAGAACTGCCCCTCATAAATGTCCTTTCTTCTCCCTTTTCACACCAATCTATGCCTATTCTGGTTTTCCATTCAGAGTACTTTTGTTCTTCTCTACATGACTTCACACTCTTTGTTCTCACCACCATGGTAACAAGACATTTTGTTGTACTGTATGATTCCCTTTAGACTTGTTCTTTTCCCCTGCCGTCTCCTGCTTCTCCCTCACAAATATTAGACTTAATGAAACATTTCAAACATAGAAATTAGTTCTGATTTTAATTTTTAATTAAAATACAGATTTACCCACAGATTAAAAACAGAAGGCAAAAAAGCAAAATGGAGCTACAATCAGGCACCAAAGATTACATGTTTTTGTTTTGTCATATATTAACAATTGCAATAACGCAACAATAACATTCATTATTAAGCTATATTCTTGTACATTTCTGAATTTCATCATTAGCATGATGTCCTTTTGCAACATATGTGAGTAAAAACAGGCTCATCAAAGATATTCACTGACACTCTTCCTGCACATCAAAAGCTGTTTGAGTGTCCGCCCCCCCTACACACACATATACACAGACACACGCATACACGCACACACACACACACACACACACACATACACACACACACATAACCCTTGTTTAAAAATGCCCACAGAGATAGTGGCACAAAAGACAGGAGCAGGAGAAAAAGGCAGTAGAAGGTTTACTGTGTGTTTATACCTGTGTGTGTATGTTGTTGTCTGTGTATTTCTTTGTAAAATCAGTGTGATCACACAATCAGATCCTTACAATGACAAAAATAACTGGTAGACAAAGAGTAAGGGTGACACTTCTATAGCACATCCACACAACAAAAACATGTGTGGCACAGAGTTAAGACGACCCACCACGGGTAGTGGGTGTAACTTCATGAAATATCCTGGCACTTGTCATTTGTTATGTGATCGGCATGTATATGAGACATGTTTCACTCCCACAGCAGTAGTGCATCAGAAAAATTTTGATGAACACAGGAGACGATGCCACATAAAAAATCTCTGTCACAGTCCCCAGTAGTAGCCATTTATGGAGGTCACAAAGTGCTTCAGACAATGGATTCCCTACTCATGTCATGGAGGCCCACTGCTCTGCAATGTTACCCTACTGCCTACAACACCTGATCTGGTGTGTTGCAAGCAGGGAAACATGAAATTGTGTTGGGCAGTAAGCCTCCAGGCCTGGAGCAGAGAACCTGTTTTATACCTTTGTTTTAAATTGTTTAAAGGTCATACTCATTTGACGGTGGGGAAAAATCACATCACGTGTAATAAAGCGGCTTTAAAGTTTCGTTTTCTTGCATAATAAAACCTGTTATCACAAATAAGTTAACATTGGTCGGCTTTATTAATGTGTCAGCCACCTTACTGAAACTGTTCATACCACAAATGTGAGTTTTAGAACAGATTACTGTACAGGCTGGAAAAACACGTAGCAGCAATAAAGCTATATCAGGCAAATGATGTAATACAGTTTCTAGCATTCTAAGCATAATAAATAGTATCTAAAGAAATAGAGAAAGTATATACATGAAGAATATTGGCAGATCTTTGTAGAGAAATTTGACCTGGAAAATTCTGGCCTCCATTACCTGGTGATACATTACGTGAATCCAGTGCACCACTGACATGGTATATCCGAAGGTTGACTGTGTAACAAGGCCCTTTTAATGTTTAATTTAGATCATTCAGTTCCACAGTAAAATCCAGTCTAAGGAACTAAAGAGATTTGAGGCCCAGTATATTCTAACTGGGGATAAAGAGGCCCTGATTAAGACAGTAAGAGGACAAAATACATACACCCATGCACACACTCGCTCTCACATCCACACATACATACACACAAGTTTGTGGTTATATATTTTCTTAGTTTTACTTCATTGCTATTGGAAATAGGAATTATCCTTATACTGATAAGGGCTCATGCAAGACAACACAAACAAAAAAGGAAACAAAGATAAAATGGAAACAAACATGTCTTTGCTTCCCCCTCACCCTGAAATAAGATTAGCTAAATGAAATATGAGTGTAAGCTTGGTTGGCATAATGCGCATGATGGAAATATGAACTGTACAGCATTTGCCTGTGATGGTTTCTATGGATTGTAAACAGATCCAGCTTTAGACATCAACAATTGTCCCCCTAAATTTTTAATCCCCCTAAATCCTTCATGTACTCTCCATATCTTCCCTGTCCTCCTCTCTAGGTTGTTGGCTTTAGCGGATGTACACGTCTCTGTTCCACTCCTCCTGGTTTTGGTTGTGGCCTACCGTGGTCTCACCGGCCTCTACATCTTGACAGTAGCGCTCCCTCAGGTGGGCCCGCCCACGGTGATGCTGATTGGTCATTGGCGGTGCTAGGTTGAGGTTCTCCTGATCTGGTTCTGCCCCCTCATCCTCCCAGGATGCCTGTCGTGGGGTGTGGTGGGCAGGGTTTAACCGGCTGCGACAGGATTCTGGCTCCTCGTATGGATCTGTTTCCATGTCATCTGTGTAGGCCGAGTCGCGACTGCCCTGTGTCTCCGAATCAAATGTGTCCTGTCGTGATAAGCCACGCCCCCCGGCTTGTAACTGACTGCGTGAAGTGCGCAGTGGCTTCTTGCCGCCCAGCTCGGTCTGATAGTCCTGGGGGCAGGCCCGTTCCATGACAGACCCCTCCCTCTTTGGCTCACTGTGCACAAGAAATGGCCCCTGTGCCAAGCAATGTCCCCAAATCACACAGTCGAGGCCAATCAGCATGCAGAAACACAAACAAAGGAGAGCAAGCAGGAGGTTAGTACGAGAGTTAGAGTTTGATATCAAATGTCAAATATACTAAAACACCACATTCCCACCATATACTAGCATGCTGTGTTTTTAATCTTTGAAAACCTTTTAAGCCAATGACACTAACGAGCCATTTACAGAAAATGAATTTCAAATAAAATTGTCCTCAGGTCCCCAGTGAAATGTAACATACAATCCTAAACAACAATCTTTAGTTTGCCTTCTTTATACAAGTTGATTGTGGGGAATTGAATAAGGCCATTTAATGTGTATTTTTAAGCAGGAATGAACAAAGTACTCAACGTGCAGGGGCTCCTTGTACAATTAGAAATTCCTTCTTGTAAACAAATGTTTGCACCTACAAGATCACTCCTTTGGTTAGTTTGTAACGTGTAACAAAATCACTACCTTATCTGAAATATTTTGACGCATTTGGCATGAGAGATTGGAAGGTAAAGGATTTTGTATTGTTGATTTAACAACAACTACAGTATTTCTAGTGACAATATTTAATGCATCCCATTTAATAGCAGTATTTCATTCACAAAACAAAACTTGTATTTAAAAAAGATTATATTCATTTCCATGTTATATATGAGTTATGAAGTAAATTACTCTGGCAGTGACATTGACTTCGTCAGGTACTAAATGGCTAGTAGAGACTACTGAATGTTGGTTGGCTACAAAAGGTAAGCTTTATCTTTTATTTAGTGTATGTCGTGTTTACTGTACATAGATTTAAAGCTAAGCAAAATAGTCTCTCCCTACTGCTGTACTCTAACATTTTGTTTTGGTTAGGTGACTATTGTTTAACTGCTAGTCACAAGGTTAGTAATATGACTTGTTCATGCACTTCACATGACTGGAGTACCCAGTAACAATTACAAAAGCAGAAGGCAAAGTGGTTTTACTAGCCATATATTGGAAAAAATACAGAAAGATTAAATAATTAATTTAAAAATGACTGGAACTTTAAAGCTGTCAAGTTTACAAATAGTACATTTGGCTAATTTGAAATAGCTCCCTGTTTGATATATAGTGGACTTTAATGGGTGTAAAAGCCATTATTTCAAGATCAAATAGTGCACTCTTTTGGGAGTAGAGATCCATAAAAAGATGCACAGGCACAGAAACACGCAATGTCATTACTGTCCCCTAGCGGCCAGTATTTGTGAAACGTGACTGGCGTGGAAAGACAATCTCACTTTCTTGGCTTTATAGTTTTTCCTTATATATGATCTTTACTTGCTAGGAGTTGGGATCAGAGTCTGCATATTCGCCTGATCTCTTGCCAAAGTGTACATTTGTGTTCTCAAGGTATACGTGTATGATTTTCTGATTTGAACCAAGATAGAGTTTGGACATGATGTGTTGGTGCTAGATGTATATGATCACATCTAACATCCTTTATCAGAAGGTTCACTTATATCTCGCTGCCATGACGACAGCTCTCCTGTCTCCTTGACAACTGTTAAGGTGGAGACTGGGCATAGGGCTTTGTTCAATCTGCAGTCAAAACACACACACGGTAATTTAACTTGGGTAAGCAACATTAGCATCCGCATGCAGATCAGACTGAAAGCGTGGTGTTAATAAGGTAAAGAGGTAAGCACGTTTTGTAAGGCTGATGCTATGGCAACTTGGAAAGGGGCTGGGATTGAGTCCACGTATCCCAGGCAGCAAAAAACATTGAAGATTGTTTGGGAGGGGCAGAGAGATAAGAATTTATTGTTGTGTGTATATGTGCATGTATTTGTGGGTGCAGAATGGGCAATAAATGCATATTGATTACAGGACTACATAGTAGTTCAGGTTTTTTTTTTTTTTTTTTTTGGTGGGGGCGGGGGGTGCATATTTGAGCGATGTATCGGTGAGATCCTATGAGTTTCAAATGAAAGGAAGCACAGATAATTATGATTGCACTTATAGCTTCCTATGTGTTGAGCAGCTATCTGTACTTTGATCAGTGTGTACTTTTCTTCATGTCACTGAGGAAGAGACTGCTTCTCCGACTTCTCCTCACAGCTGTGTTTTATGCCCCTCAACCCTTGTTAAAGGGCATGTTCCTCCTCTTGGCCCTCCTTCTCAGGATTAGAGCCATCCAGGAGCTCCAGGTTACGGCGGAGCGAGGTGAGCACCTGTACCTGCAGGTTGGAGACGGGCTCAGGTGAAGCAGCAAGTGCTGCCGTGGCCATAGTGCGGTTCAGCAGTGGGTTTGGGGGGTTGCTGCTTGGAGGGTGTGTGGCCTTCCAGTACGCCTCCAAATAATCTGCCAGGTGTTCACATGCGTCCTCCAGCTGGTTTTCGTCTAATATGATGTCAAAGAGCTCCTGAGTGGAAAGAATGTTTTTTTTGAGAAGTAGAAAAAAACAAGTGTGATGTACGCAGAAATAAATAGAAAGGTGCATATTAGTATTAATTATATAGACAGAAAGATAGATACAAATACTCACCGGGGGGCATTGTGCTAGTTTGTCCGCTGCCACAATCTGAACATTGAGATGTTTGGCCTGAGATTTACCTCTGGACTTTATCAGCCTTTGCAATACCTTACAAAAAGAGATACATGTACACAGAGATAAGGAGAGAGAGGTACAAAAAAACATAATGAAACATAAAACTGTATAACACATTAAGATAGAATGCTTCAGTTTTTGTTTGTGTTTGAATGTAGCTGAGTGAAGTGTGAATACCTTTGGAGAGGCAATCTTAATGTAAACTATTATAGGTGCTAGTGATGTTTTGGCAAGTTGAGATGGATGGTTAATGGTATCGGCATCCAGAGCCACCAGCTGCAAGGTCCGAGCCAACTCAAAGATTCTCTCTATTTCACTCTGTACCTCGGCTAAGAGAGAGAAGGAGATTTTTAAAAATGTGTGCTCACACACCCACACTCACGCATCCACACACAAACACACAAGTTAATCAAACAAAAGGTCAAAAAATTTTAGGTGGATAAGAGTGGTAGTGGTATCCATATCAGACAAAATCACTGTTTTGTTTCATAGAGAGAAACATACCTACTTTGTACTACCCATACATTCAGAAATGCAAAAGTAGCGCCATGTTAGTATCATGCACATGGAGGTTATTATGGTCTGTTAGATCAGAGGCTCCAGTTGCTGTCCTGAGGGACACACAGCACTGCGACATCTAGCTGTTCTTACATCCAACACAACCGTACCAGTATTATTCAGTTATGTTGGTTACAGATGTTACAAAACACAAACATATGTTGGTTACTGTGTAAATGTGTGTCCTATGTTTGTGTGTTGTCAATGCACTATTGAAGAACAGCTTAAGAACAGAAATCTACATTTAATCAAACCAAAAGAGTGAAGCCACTGAATACTCATGGCAAGTGGAGCTAAATATGCATACTCTATACTTCCATAGTATTACGAACACATCCTTACTACGAGTTCATTTCTATTTAAAGGGCCCATATTGTGGTAATCTGGATATATACTGTGCTCTTCGTGACTGCTGGGAAAGAAATGTGCCTTTGCATAGGGATCCAGACATCAGAAAGGAGTGTGTGAGGTTTTTTTTTTTTTTTAAACGTTCTGATTCACATTTCAGTGTGATTTCAGGCACAGTATAGTGTATAAACGGTTTACGTACTGCACCTACATCAGCAACATCCTTTTTTCCCCACTTTTACAGTACATCCTTACTCTAAAATGGATTAAATAAATTTCTCATAATCTCCCATCCTCCATCAAAAAAAAAAAAAAAAAAAAAAACAGGCATGGTCGTATGAGTTTTTAAATTCAGTCTTAGGAAAAGTACGTATCACATTTAGCAAAAGTACAAAAATAAAAACAGCAATTTTAATTCTAAGTGATAAAAAGGTTGAAAATGGTCATGTAATTATGTTTCCTGTACTTAAAACCACACAAACATTATAAAAGGATGTCTGGGAGCAAAATAAAATACAAAAAGGTGTACAATATGGACCCTTTACTTATTGCACTCTCAGGTCAAGCATGCAATAGACAGTTTCAGAGCCTCAAATAAAGTATAAGAGAAGATCATTAAGTGATGTGGATGGGTGAAGGATGAGGTCAGAGGAGAGGTGAAAGAGATGAGAAGATACGTACCCAGTACGTCTGAGGTGGAGAGAGAAGGAAGGAGGAAGGGGAAGTGGGTGTGACGGAAAAAGAGACGTGCATGGAGAGAGCCGGAAAGACAGAATGAAAAAGAAAGAAGAAGCCAATCAGGCACAACAGCTCACAGGGAAATGTTTCAAAGAATGTTCAGGACACATTGATAGAATGTCCACAAAGCATCCACGAGACAGTTTTGAAACCGTGAAAAGGCTTCAAGAGAAAATATGCCTCACTGGTAGAATTACCATATAGACATTAATAGACACTTTTTGTTGTCTGGTATGTTATGCCATTTGTGTGTGATTATTGTACCCAAACTGGATCTGGTGCTGGAACGCTCAATGATGGTGTGTTTGCTGGGATTGTTCAGGACAGAACGCTTGGCGAGGGAGATATCTGCTGTGACCCGCGTGATGGATATTCTGCAATACACAACAACCAATAGTATTATTTATTTAGAGTATTATTTCATAAGGCTTTCATATTATTTTATACCATGTTATTTATAAGGCATAACCATCACTCTCATAATATTTATGGCATCCAGTAAACTTTGGTACTTACCTGCCCTCAAACTTGTGTTTCAGGAAGTCAAACAGAGCTTTCTGCATCATATCAGTTACCTGAAAATTTGTACACAATGAATCAATTATATCTTAATTGCACCAAGAACCTAATTTACATCAATGCCATTTATGGCTTCTCCAACCATTGCTATCAAGTATTTCTGCTTTGTGGCCTGATTATTTGGATACAGTTAATTCTGCCTACTGTTAATTTTAGAGCAAGCTTGTGACAATGACACAAACCATTAATTTCTAAGAGAGCTATATGAGCTGTAGCACCTCAGTGGGCTGAATGCTGTGTGTACCTACCTCATAGCCTTTGAGTGATGGCCCGACTAGAATGATGGGTCTCATAGAAGGCACCACATCATAGGGAGGAACATGTTCCATCTGATGGATTACAAACACACACACACACACACACACACACAGAAAGAGATCATTTATGATTTATTATGCTTTTGGTGGTGAGTTTTAGGCAGCCACTTACAGGTTTTAATTTTTTTCTGAAGTGCTGTAACCAAATAGTGCATTAGAGCTCAATTCAGTAGTTACTCAGTAGTTGAATGTGGTACTTTTGGTAGAAGCAATGTAATTTGTTTTGATTTGTAAGGAGGAAGTTTCTAGCAATAACCAGCTATCCAGCAATAAATTTCGATGTACAAGGTCAATTGCAGGCCACGTACATTCTTGTACGGTAGTGTGGCAAGAACATTCTTCCTAGGAATAGTATTCTTCCGGGCACTGAAATACACCCATAGACTTTACAATAAACCCCTCCCACTTCACACAAATCTGGTTTCAAGTTTGTGTTCTTTTGTATATGTTGTGTAAGATATTAACCCAATTAACCTGTTGTGTGCTATTCAGAAACAGAACAGAAAGTTCTCCTGAACTTCCAAAAAGTTCTTACAAAAATTTTTACTAAATTATTTCCTGTTTCCTCATAACCAAGGAACGAAATCGAAAGTTGTTTCATTTACTAGGTAAAAGTGACAACAGTGCTCTGATACAATTGATTTTAAGGACAGTTTTCTTAAGGCAGATCAAAGGTAAATGCATTACCTTTTACTGCATACATATGCAAATAATTTTAATGCATACATTAAAATTACAAATAATGCAATTTCATATGGCTAAAATTGTGACCAAGCAGCATGCCACAACAAGGGTAAAAATACAGTATAAAATTGTCCTGTAGTGCACATATCATGTTATAACATACCATATATACATGATTTACAGAATGGGTTAGCATACCAGTTAAAGTTATTGTTCTGACTCAGATCTATCACACACAACCAGTGTTATGACAGCTTACAACTTTAGCACAGGAATCCTGTCCAACTAAATCATTGACAAGGGTGTATGTAAGGTTTTAACCAGCCTAGTGTAGGTACAACTGTCCTCAAAATAATGCTGGCTTCACCTGTCTCACAAAAAATGGATAGTAAAAAGACAATGCATTTAAATTTATTATTTTTTTAATCACATTTTTTTCTTAAAGGCCAAAATACAATATCGAGTATGCTCATCTAGCCTACCTAAAATGCTGAAAAACAGCACTGATCACTCATTGATTGTTTCCAGTGTAAGAATAGTGAGTCACACTAGGAATTGAAAAATGTTTGGAATCAGTTTAATCATGTAGGCTGGGAAAGTTTGGGAGCCCCTAGTTAAAGAAAAGCTGAAAGTTGTAACACTTGCTTTGTCCAAAAAGGCAAGACAGCATCAGGAGGGATGGAAGTTCAGTGTTAACAAACAGATAAGGCTCCAAAACTCTGAAATTTTGCTATAACAATAAAGAATAAAGCACATGGAGTTGTAAAAAACGAGGCTGAAATGTTAAAGTTAATTGCTCTGATGACTCACCGACTTCTGTTTCTGTTTGGCTGGGCCGCCTAGCATTCCATACACACCAAGAGACAGCGAGCAAACACAAACAAAGAAATAAAGAGAAGCACAATGCAGGTGATGCTATTGACAAGCTGTTAATACATTCAGAGATCAGGTACTCAGATATTTGTTAGAAATCTATATCATGCTAGCATGTCCAAAATCCAGGGGAAAAAGCACTGTGAGACACAGGAAGTAATAAGAAACAGGAAGTGTGAAAATCTTGCAAAGGAGATATTTGGTTAGAACCCACTTAGGGTATTAGCTTGAAATGGTGAGTGGTATTTCCTGATGCGCTCTGGCTTGATAACTATCACTATGGTTACCTTCTTAAAGAAGGGCAGACGAGGTATATTGCCCTGAGGGGATGTGACACTGCTGGCCACACCCTTACGGTCCCGGGCATCAACATGCTCCGCCTCCTCAACATCCGATGTATCATCATAAAGTGCTGACATATCAGCTATACAGGGGACCGAAACAATCGGGAGGCAAAGGGGGATTTGGTAAAAAGGTGGAGAAAAAGAGACAGAGGAAGAAAGGAAGGCATAAATGATATCAGAGACAGAACAAAAGTGATGTCTGAAGGAGGGAAAACAGCAACATAATGTACATTGGTGCAGATTTTGAGTTAAAAAACATGGATAAAAATAGAGATAGAGGAGACAAAATGCTAAAGAAATGACAAGTTACAGATAGAATTACTGCATAAAAAAAATATGAAAAAATATACAACGTAAAAGAGGCATAACTGGAGAGAACATAAAGTATGAAATGGGAGAAAAATATAGAAGTAGGGTAAGATGTAGACAGATGGTAAGAGGAAGAAGTAGGGCACAGTGGGCTATAAAAATGTCAGAGCCCCAAGATCGGCTTAAGTATTTGTTTGTAAGGTGAAACCGTTGCTGGTGAAGAAGGGTCAAGCCTGGTGTACCAGCACAGAAGCCTAAACTGCACTTCCATTTCCTGTTTGAGCATACCTGTTCCAGGTGGAGTGGGCCTACGAGTTCCTGAGGCAACATCCAGACTGGAGCTCCCACCAGACTTACTGATAGAAGAAGGAAACATACGTTTAGTTAACAAACTAGTGACTGAATGTGCCGAAGGACCCTTAATATTTTATCAATGGATTATCAATGCTGTGCCCGTGAACTGAGTGAAGTATGTTGACTATTAAAATAGAGTATGAATGAAAGTTGTTGGTTACTATGTTGGATGCAGTTGGCTCCTGGTTGTCGTGTATTTTGACTGGGTTATATGTCGCTGATACCTGGAGCTTAAGCGATTCTGTCTGCTCCTCTGCTCCTGTAGCTGACGAGTGCTCTCCAGCTTTACTGGACTGGGGATGAAACCCACCTCACATCCTTCCTTCACCAAACGTCCTATCCACCAGTTATTATTATATTTCTATTAGTAGAAACACACACACACACACACACACACACACACATTACTCTTACATCTTACACACTCCATTGGTCAGACCTAAATATATGCCATGAGCATTCAGTTCTCAATGAAAGTGATAAGGAGAAGAGAGGAGCTGATTACACTCCTCTTAATAATGTATTAATTCAAACCAAACCCTTTTACATTAGTGCTGCACTGTGTCATATTACCATGGTTACAATGGTCATGAAGATGCCAAAAATATACAATGTGCTGGACTTATGTCTTGTTTTGCATCTTGCCATGATCAAAAAACACATCCCAAAGACTTAAATCGATACTGGGGATGCCAATATTTCAATATCTTCATTCAATGGGTTATTCAACTCATATATAAATTAGAATTATGGAAGAACTGCATTAGAAATGTTTTAGTATAGTTTAATAGAAAAAAATAAGCAGAAAGCTTATTAATACACAAGCACTGATTTGATAAACACTTCTGTGAATGCAGTATATTAGAAATGACAAGGATATACAGTCCATGTCACCACAGATGAGAAGCGGAACTGACCTCTTTGATATGCAGGAAATCTTTGGCTTCAAATGAGATGGCCATGCCCTGCACTGGAACATCATCATTAGGACCCGGGTTATAACCAACATTAGTCCTCACAGCAAATGCAACTGGCTTAGTCTAAGGCAGAAAGTCAGAGAATAATCATTTAAAAAAGAATAAAATCTAAATGAATAAGGTTCTATACAGTATGATGAAGTAGATATGAGTGATAATAGTGTCTGAATCTACTACACTGTTGAAAAAAGAAAGCTTTTTGGAGAAGTGAGTGTCCATTCTGAAAACCAAATACAAATTATTTCCTTCAAAATAATAGTCTAAGTGTTTGTGGCCCTGCTAGTTAGCACTGTAAATGACATGTTTCTGAATATTACTGAAAGGTCGTTGTTGGTAATTCCACTCCACATGATTTAACAGTGAAACTGTATCAGAGGAAGACATCAATTTAGACAACACATGGAACTGAGATTAGTGATAGGCACACTCAGTAGAGAGAGAGAGAGAGAGAGAGAGAGAAAGCTGGAAAAGAAAAAAAAGACAACAAGATGGGCAAAAGAAAGGAATGAGGAAAAAAGAAGAAATAAGGACAAACACACACCTTGGCTTTCTCAAGGGTTGCCAGAGCCTGTCTGTCTGCCTCTTTTCTCAGGGCCTCTGGATCCTCCTCCAGAGACACGTCAGAGTCTGAGGGACGACTGGTGTAGGAGTCTGCTGAACCCTGAGTAAGAAAAGGACAAAGAGGAGGCGGAGGGACAGAAGAGGTACAGTTAGTACTGTACATTCAAGCAAAATACAATCAGAGTTTTTTTTATTATTATTACAGATTCATATAGCACCTGAAATCAGCAGAAAGGTCATTTAATCAGAAATCAGAACAATGCTGCAAAGCATAACTATCTAAATAAGTGATCCGTTAGATTATTCGCTACCGTCCTTAAAATATCTTAATATTCTATCAATTAGCTATCTATTCAATCGTTTAGCAGTTTTCCCTGGAAGATGAGCTCAGCCTTTTGCCCTGACTGCTAGCTCGTATTTTACATGCAGTTCTATTGCAAGCAGCTGCAAGGCGGTCAGAATGTGGGCAGTTTTATAAAGCGCTGCCGGCAGTGTTTTTTCCCCCAGAGTGAAGCACTTCTTTGAAAAGTTGAGAACAAGTTAAACTTTTTAGAAAAACTCTGAGATACATTAAGGTGTTTTTTTCACCTGACCAATCAGGTCACAGCTCAGGGGACAAGCGGAAACAACCTAGATGGAGGGGGAGGTTAGAGTGTCAGTGAGAAAATTAATGAGTAAATATTATCAGAGGTACTTATATAATCTGAGATACCTCGCCTTTGCTTCAACTCTACAGTACTCTCCTACTCTTGATTCTCTGACTCCAAGCAGCCTCATTCTTATTATAATTATTACAGTTCATACTCTTCGGGTGGGCACCTTGCACAAACTCACACAGACAGACGCAGACACAGACACACACACACTTATTCATCACCTACTAGCATGTTTTGGGAGATGGGAGGAAACCAGAGAACCCAGAGAATACCCATACGGACATTGAAAATACATGCACTGACAGTAACGTGAGCTCAAATTCGAATTATTATTATTATTAATGATAGCTAGCTAAACTATCTTCAGTCAGATCTACTTCAGACACAGAGAGGTTAATGTTATAAAGTGTATGTTGCTCTTTTCACATCAGCACAAAAAGCACTTCATATATTTCTATACACAGAAACACTTATTGTGGGTACAGGCTAAGCCAGCTCTAAACACCCCTGCATACACACTCACTCACTCATGCACGCACGCACACACATAGTCTGAAAATACATTGTCATATTTACAAGATTTGTATGTAATTATGATCCCCTGTCCTTCTTATCAGAAGGTATTCAGCAAACAGGAAATATAATAATTTCCAAAAATAATTTGCATAAGTAAAACCTGGCCATGCTTTTCTTTGTACATATTCTCTAGTCCCCATTTTCCTTCACCGGTACATAATGTTGAGCTGGTTCGGATGGTTTTCAGTGCAGCAGTACAGATCATGTTGGTTATCTTTATATAAGCCACCCACACCTCTCTTTTCCCTGTTAACTTCTTTTCCCCTTTTTTCCGCTGTTGTCAGGAGTCAGGCACACTCTAAACCGTGGGAGGTGCAGACAGGCATGAAGATAGCTGCAAAGACTGTGAGTGAGTGTGAGTGTGTTGAGGTTTAAATAGAGGTGAGAATTCACCATGATGACATATGTCAAACGAAATGTTGATAAATTATTCATAGCAAAAGAGAACCACACACACCGCACTTATTAAAGAGGATAAAAAATATGGTGGCATATATTATGCTCCATATTTTGTATATATATATATATATATATATGTATACAGGCAAAGTTTGAGGCAAGATCCATTAAAAAAAGGAGAAGAAAAACTCCTCTACCATATATGTGCTCACATACAATGAAACCAATCAAAGAAACATCGTATTAATTAACTAGCATTTTACGCTTGTTCATACAAATAGCACATTTAACTTAGGATTATTGAAAAGAATCCCATATATATAACAAACTATGAACATATTCATATCATGTTATAATTCATTCATAATGCATTATACATACTGTTACAATTATTTATGAAAATGCAATGTGCGTTATATCTATTATTATGCATTATGAATTATCATGATGCATTATAAGTAGGGTTCATAACACATTATATCACCAACACCAAAGACACCGAGCTCACCTTCTGTATAGTGCATCATGAGACTTGTCTTGGTTATTTTCTTTAACAAATGAATTACACCGCAGAGATTATCAGGAAATCATATTACAAAACTTTACAACTTCTGAATGAACTTGTCAGCGTGTCTACAACTGAGCACACTGGGGCTGAATTTCTTTGGTATTGGCATTATGTGTATAATATAAAGACTGCTTGTAATGCATTCTATTCACAGATTTTAAATGCATTATCACTATTACTATAGACTCTAATGTTTTTCCATAAATAATGCCAATGTGTATAATGTCTTGAGAATGCATTATAACATGTTATGAATGAATCTGTATCTTATTATAAATATGGCCTTCACAGGAAGTGTTACTGGTAATTTAATAGCAATCTTGAGCTCTTTAGATAATAGTTCTCATACTAAAAATACATAATCTGTATTAAGATTTGCCTCTAAATTAGACTGAAGACTGATCATTGAAGTCCTTTCCTGGCTTTCCTGGTGACTTTGTAAAACCATAACTGTTTCCTAGGGGACAAAAACCTTTAAAACTGGACTTCTGACAACAAGAAGAGTTAAAATTCTGAAAACTTATATTATGATTTTGTCAACTTGTCAACAATCAACCTGACTTATTAACTCACACGTTATGTGATGCAGTTTCACCAAAGAGGTTGTTCCAATGGATTATAGTGATGTAGTGTACTTGTACTCATATCATGTGGGTCACATACCTAACACAAATACAAACTCAAGACTCATGAGTGATGAAAAGATTGACATGATCTCACAATGCATCAACAATTGTGCCATTATTGCAAGGTCATTAAACTAATGCCCACTTACAAAAACTACTGTTCATGTTACATTTACAAAAAGCTGACATGAACTGAAATGTTATCAAAGTAATCAAAGTAATCAATATAAGTTAATCAAAGTAGCAATTATAGCAACTATAAGAGTTATCAGGAAAAACAGCAGCACCTTTTAGAAGCACTAAACAAAAACTCACCAACTAAATTAGTTTTAGCTCAGCTGATTGGTGATTCATAATAATGGCCAGAGAATTCATCAGTATAATTTATCTGTGAGTAAATATAGTCTATATAAAATATATATAAAATATATAAACCATGACATAATTAAAAAACAAAGAAAAAGCAAAAAAATAATTACCAATGGAAAAATGGGTAATTGGGGCTAGGAGGATAATGGTTCAGACCTTCAAGGAAAAATGTATTTTTAAAACCTAGGAAGAATATCTGAAATAATATTTTCTCTGTATATAAATATCAAATATATAAATATTTTGAAGAGATGGTGTGCAGTGATAGCCAAGTATAATACTACGTTGATGTTTTAGTACACAAACATACAGTCCCCTCCAAAAGTATTGGAACTGCAAGGGCAATTCTTTGGTTTTTGTTACACACTGAAGACATTTGGATTTGAGATTAAAAGATGAATATGAGATGATAGATCAGATGAGATCAGATTCCTGATATTTACAAGTAGATGTGTTAAAAAACATGCACATTTGGTGGGAGACCACACAAGACACATTTTTTATGTGAACAAAAGTGTAGGAACAGATAGTCTTGAAGTGAATTAAAGTAAGTAAGACTTAGTATTTGGTTGCAAATCCCTTGCTTGCAACAGCTGCATCAAACCAGGGACCCAATGACATCACCAAACTGCTACTTTATTCTTTTGTGATGCTTTTCCAGGCTTGTACTGTAGCTTCTTTGAGTTGTTGTTTGTTGTGCGGGTTTCTCCCTTCAGTCTCCTCTTCGGGAAGTGAAATGCATGCTCAGCTGGGTTAAGGTCTGGTGGTTGAATTGGCCAGTCTAAAACCCCATCACTTTTTTCCCCTGATGAAGTCCTTTGTTGTGTTGGCAGTGTGTTTTGGGTCATTGTCTTGCTGCTTGAAGCTCCTCCCAATTAGATTGGATGCATTTCTCTCTAAATTGGCAGAGAGAATGTTTCTGTAGACTTCTGAACTCATTCTGCGGCTACCATCATGAGTTACATCATCAATAAAGAATCGTGAGCTCATTCCAGAAGCAGTCATGCAAGCCCAAGCCATGACAGTACCTCCACCATGCTTGACCATTGAGCTTGTATGTTTTGGATCATGAGCAGATCCTTTCTTTTTCCACACTTTGGCCTTTCCATCACTTTGGTAGAGGTTAATCTTGGTTTCAGAACTTTTGTGGCTCGTCTCTGTATTTCTTTGCGAATTCCAATCTGGCCTTCTGATTCTTACTGCTGATGAGTGGTTTGCATCTTGTGGTATGACCTCTTTATTTCTGCTCTCAAAGTCTTATTCAAACAGTGGATTGTGATACTGTCATCCCTGTTCTGTGGAGGTTGCTGGTGATATCAT